>NC_052055.2:21296640-21572692 GCF_903992535.2 Arvicola amphibius
GTGGAATAATAATTGTCAACAAGTTATTGGAGACTTGACAGTAGGGCAGACAAATCTGTGTGCTTGAAATTGAGATTTTTGGAATAAAGGAAGAATTGACTATTCAAGGCAAAATAGAATTGTGTGCCCAAGAAACTAATGATGCATGTGTGATAAACATGTGAAGTGTGCAGACATAGGGAGGATGTTGTTTGTTTTTAGGAAACCTAACTTGCCCCAATGTTCTTTGCAGCTCCAGGAGACAGAGGAGCTATTTACACAATTCTAAAATGAAATGAAACATCAAAGAGTGTATCAAATCTGAAGCATTAGGCAGCTAGTCTCAAATATGAACTCTGCTAACCGCCGGTCACTGACAGGATCTTGTCAGCCAAAGACACCTGTGGTTGGCAATCCATGAGGTGCAAAAGAATACAGACAAATGGCCTATATCATTTTAAAATTAGCTTTGATGTCAAAGATTTCATTTTTATTCTTCACATTCTGCTACTTTGGTACTGAGATCCACAGCTTGTGACTTTATTAATAAAACACTGGACAGACCATTGCCACATTTGCTTAGCTGGGAAAACTGCGAGTTCTTCCCTCTTGCAGCAACTGAAGCTTCCTTTTGCATGATGAACACCTACACCCTCGAAGACCTCTCAGTAAGCCATTTCTCCTTGCACTAATGCCATTGCCTTACTTCTGTACCACCATGGAGTTCCCCTTTGTTTCCTTGGCAACCACCTTTACTTCTCTCATTACATGTCCCCAAGGTGGTAATATGATGGACTCTCACTAGCCTGCAAACTTAGAGAAGTCAGGGTCACACACACACACACACACACACACACACACACACCACACACTTCTCTTTTTTTAGGGCATATCACAGATCTGGCACTCTGTAAGTGTACTAGATATCTTTATTTCACCATCTCAAGCCCATTTCCCATGTTTATCTACTTGATCGTGTTCTGTAAAGTTATCTTATACAGGTGAGATCAGGGAGATACCGTGCCCTGCCATTCTTATTTGAGTTTAGCTAATGGAAGGACATGCAGGAGATAAAAGGGATGCACTAAGGCCTGGATGTTATGTTATTCAATTGATTCCCTCCCCTCCATCTTACTGCGAGTTCTCTCTCTCTCTCTCTCTCTCTCTCTCTCTCTCTCTCTCTCTCTCTCTACTTAGGACAACAAATACTCTCTTAGGGTTTAGGTATCAGACTTTTCACATTCCTTCTCTGATCTAGGATTGGTAAGGACTCCTCTTTTTAGGACATTGCATTATTTTTGCTTATTTCTATTAAATCTATTATTTCTCCTAAATCACAAACTCTTGCCTATTAGACGCTCTCAATAGATAGGTAGGTAGATTGGTAGGTGGCCAATTCACACATATTTCGTAGATGATACTGTTTTAATGCTAAAAGAAATATTAACGTTAGAGCTAACTGCTATGAGATAGCAATTAATATTGATGTATCTTAGGGTTGCCTTCACTGTGAGGTGTGTGCATGTGCACATGTGTACTAATGAGCACGCTCTGAGATACTGTAACTATTGTGTTGTCCTCTGATTTGAAATATTTCTTCCTGAATGTGGGAGAGAGCCTCCCACAAAGAGTTACCAAAGCCCCAGGATTCAAGCTGCACCCTCTCCATGGTTACGTGACACAGTGACAGGGAGAGAGGATTTCAGCTGAGCTACCTGCAAGATGGCAGCAAATGCACCACAGCCAATATCTGGAGTGCCTAATTCTAATTATGCACTCAGATTTAAAATTCTCTAGGTTGGCATTTGGTGTGGAAGCCAGAGCTGCGGGTTAGATAACAAAGCAATCTCAACATCCAGACGGGGACGAACACACGGTGATATAAAGCAGCAAAAGGCTCCGGGCTTCTCTTTCTGAACAGGTGCAGTGATCTCCAGAGAGAGAGAGCTTTCCTGAGTCATCCCAATCCTGGGTGGACTTTTCTTTTTTTTTTTTTTTTTTTTTTTTTTTGGTTTTTCGAGACAGGGTTTCCCTGTAGTTTCTAGAGCCTGTCCTGGAGCTAGCTCTTGTAGACCAGGCTGGCCTCGAACTCAGAGATCCGCCTGCCTCTGCCTCCCGAGTGCTGGGATTAAAGGCGTGCGCCACCACCGCCCGGCCTGGGTGGACTTTTCAATGATTATAGCTCCCTTTGAGTCACCTGTGCTCCTTCGAACTAGCCTCAAGCAGCTCACTGGTTCAACACTCTATACTTGGCTGGAATCATTTCCTTGGTCTGTCAACGGCGCTCTAGAAAGAGTTAATAGACCTTCACACATTCCCCAGGGGAAATACACAGAACAGAAGGAGAGAGGTGCCCAACTGGGCAAAGGAAAAGGAATAGCTTTTGGATTCTTGAATTCAATCAGCATCCAGACGTTGAAGGAGCGGTAGATGAAATTTGCTGAGATGGTTGCCAGAGGCCTAGGCATGGGCTGGCACATATTCAGCAACAGGGCTAGCCACTCAAACTAGCTAAGGTCAGAGCACACAAAGGAGCAGAAGAGCCTGGACTGAGGAAGGGAAAGATAGGTAAAAGTTTATATGTAAAATGGGGATCAGCAGCAAATCATGGGATATGCAAGTGTGCATGTGTGTTTGAGTAACATACATGATCAGTACCACCACCAAAACTATATATGGACGTTTGTGCCTTCTGTTTCTGTCTAGCCTCTCTCTCTGTCTCTGTCTCTCTCTGTCTCTGTCTCTGTCTCTCTCTCTCTCTCATACACACACACACACACACACACACACACTTACTCATGGTGGGAGGGGAGGAACAGAGAGGCAGTAGATACTACCCCTAAATCCCTAGATGTTTACCCTTGCACAATCTTTTGAGGTAGCTGTTGAGGTCTTCACCCTGGTTTCCAGGGACTACTCTCCTTGGAATTACTATTTTTTTTAAGTTCAAATATCAAAGAAGTTGTAATTAATTCCTATGCTACCCAATAGTTTCACATGATTATTTGTTTTGCTTTCGGTATCCAACTCACCTTATTTTGACTAAGGGAATGGCTTCCTATGTTGGCCTCCTGACTCCTGCTATTGAAAAATCTGCGTGAGGCAGAATGGACAGGGTCATGGCACTTCCTGTCGTTTTGCTATTGAGCGTTTCCTCATCATTAATGTCACCCTGACACTTACCCATCTCAGAGTCATTGGCGTGCTCAGCCTCTACTGTAATGGTGCTTCTGATTGAACTATTTAAATAAACTCAATTTTAAGCTTGCTTTTTACCAAAATCACTTTTAATAACTGCCATTATCCTATATAATTACAATGATTGCATTGGCTTAGAATACCTCACACCATTAGCAGTCCAGTAAACCCTGGCAATTGCATCTAGTGGAAGATGGGAGGATATTAGCTGAAAATAGCTAGCATGGCTGGATCTAGGAAGTCAAGAAAGCTTAGAGCTTCCCAAGGGAGTAAAATTAAAGGCTCTGAAGGGGATACTAAGGTTGGGAGGAATTATATAAAATCTGTAATTTCTGTTTGCTATTTTACAAAGTCAGAATGCCTAGATTACACCCTCTGTCAGCTGTTCACAAAGTGTTCTGAATACCAATCTTACCACACGTCTTAGTTCTGTTTCCTATGGCTGGGATGCTGTAACAAAGGTAGTCTGGGTGAGAAAGGCAGGCAGGTACAGTCCAGACAGGCAGGGAAGTCACAGCAGCAGGTGCTTGGGGAGGGTAGCCCTGTCGTAGTTGTCATCAGGAACAGAGTAATGCAGGCTGTCATCAGTGCTTAGCCTTCTCCTTGGCATCTGGTCCAGGCTCTCACCCATGAAGTGGTGCCACCCAAGTTCAGGGTGTGTGTTCCCATCTCAGTTAATTCCTTCCATGCCAATCTAAAACTCACAGTTCCTCACCAAGACTCTCTTTGAAGGTGATTCTCTATTGTGTTGAGTATACAATCAAAGTCAAGCTTCAGAATGCACAACTATAAAATACCTATGTCTTGTCATTTGGGCTAAATGTTAAATAGATTATCAATGTAATGTCCTTCTGTCTCTTCAGAGCACATAGAAAATGCCAGGTGACAGGGCTCACCTAAGATCATCTTTCATTATTACTGTTCATTCACCCAGGCTGAGATTCTCTCTGGGCCACACACACACACCATCTCATCCTTACGCCAACTATTAAAATTATAATTTTGTCTCATTTTATAGATTAGAAAACTTCTGGGGATGGAATGACTTGTCAGTATCACCCAGTTAAGAAGTGTCAGTTGGGATTTAAATTATGACCTGGTTCTCATTGGCTTTAGTACTACACTACATTATTTTGGACTATACAATGGGTTCATAAAACTTGAAGAAAAAAAAAAGACACTGGACTAGAAGATATGCAATAAAGTCAATAATAGATACCCAAAGTGGACCTGAAAGAGTGATAGGCAGCTAACACACCACAGTGGATTCCTGCAGTATTCAGTATTAATTAAAAAGTTGTACCTTCAGTTCCGTAGATGTAGTTCTGGGGTGGAAGCAAAGACTGAATAAAGAATAAGTTATTTCAGCTGTATGGGTAGCAATGGAACACAAAGACATGTGAAGCATCAGAAGCCTATGGTCTTCTCTTGCTTAAGAGATGCAGGGAATTCCATGACCAAAACTTCCCTTCAGAATAAACTGTTTATTTTTCCCTGTGCCAGACTACTGACTGCTTCCAGCTGAATCTCCTCTGTGTACTTCCATCAGCTGAAGAGAACCTGGATGCCACATGTCAGTCTATTCCTGGCTACATCCTGGGAGACCAATGACTGGTCAACACAGGACCATTCATTCTCCTTGTGGCATGAGGATCTAACCCCTGAGAACCAGTGTTATGTGAAATTAGCATCTCTTTCAACCATCTCTGCTTCCTTTGCTTGCCCACAAGTGTTCATCCTGACAGCACTGCACAGTGAGTTTCCTACACACAGATCAATGACTCAGAGTCTATTTCCCAGGAAACCTGAATTGCATTATGGGCTAACACATGCATCTTTGCTGTGGCAGCCAGTGCCAGTTCATCTCCGTATTTTTGAAAGGGTGCTAGTGATTTGTCAAATATTTACTGTAGAATCAGTAAATACAGCAGCACATAATAAATATCATGAGCAGTTTCATAAGTGTCGGAATGGAAATGCTTTATTGATTTTCAAGGGAACAATTTAGCAGTTGTTGGAGGATAAGTCAGGGATCTAGGCTGAAGTGTGGGTGAAAATGGACACATCCATTAGCACTGTTTTGTCTCCGGGGTCTGGAATGCTCAGGACAAAGGACAGCATGCTAACATTACTGCCAGGTAAATGGTGACGTGTTAGGCCTCTGCTTTATGGTTAAGACAGTCTTCTTATCCCTGACTCCTATCTAAAATGTTTCCTGGAGTGATGTCACTGTGACCAAATCCTGTCCTCCAGTTACCATGACAGCAAGGAGATACTCCTGAAAGCTGTAGGTGTAGGAGTCTCCTGGAACATTATTGTATTTCTTAGGGAGTGTCCTCTGTGAGGGGCAGAGTTTGGAAATCTCAGGAATTTAAAGGTTAGGTGGCATGCCATCACCAAGGAATTCCTAAAACTAAGTGTTCAGTCCAATACCCTGTACCACATGGGGTTCATACCCCCACTCGAAGTCTTTGCCCATCTCCAGGCATCTTCTGTTGAGAAAACTTACAAATGACATGTAGTTAGAATCCATGAATTTGCCAGGCAATGGTGGGGCACACTTTTAATTCCAGCACTCAGGAGGCAGAGGCAGCAAGACCTCTGCATTAGAGGCCAGGCTGACCTACAGAGCAAGTTCTAGGACAGCCAGGGATGTTACACAGAGTAACTCTATCTCATCCCCTAAGAGACTCAATGAATTCTTTAAGAAGTAAAAATAAATTTTAACTTCCCTTGGCAGGCAACACATGTCACATTATATCCTTGTATCTATCAGTTTCATACCAAAATTTCCATCCAAAGGAAATAACAGAAAATGTAGACACGAGTTTTTCATTGCAAAGATGATTCATGTCTGTTGTCTTCACTCCCACACTGTGGTTGTTTGAAAGAACATGCTCCCATAGACTCATAAGGAGTGGCATTATTGGACACTTGGTCCCCAGTAACACTTCCTTCAACAAGACCACATGTTCAATAATGCAACTCCTTAAGCATGCACAGGCAGTCCCATTATGGCAGTTCTCCAGTTGTTCCTATCCTGGGCAGTCCTAGACGCTTGTGTCATTGTCATATCCAAGGTTCCACAGTCTTCCTTAATGCTTTCTACCCAGCATTTTTGGGCCTCCCTCTTCACCTTTTCCTGTACACTTCTTCAAGCAGTGCTATCTTCGGGTAGCTACAGTCGTTCATTCTCACAACACGGCCGAAGTGTCTCAAGTACCATTGCCGTATCCTGTAGTTTACTTCCTTCTGTAGATGGAGATGTTTCTTAATGTCATCGTTGTGCAGCCTATCTCTTTGTGTGATGCCTAGAATCCTCCTGAGACATGCCATCTCAAAGGCATTCAGCTGCTGTTCTGAGGAGCATTTGACCATCCAGGTTTCAGAGGTGTAAAGAAGGCAGTTCAAGGTAGCCATGTAGGCAAATCATCCATGCACCCAAAATAAAACAGAAAACATACATTAGAAATCTCAAGGAAACAATAATATGTACTCGCCCTGTCTTGAGGAACTTCCTACATAAAGTTAAATGTTTTCTGTGTTTCCCTGAAAAAAAATGATAAGGGGTGATTGGGAGCTTCATGGGAGAGAGGATAAAATGGAAATGATATAAGAATTCATGGAAATTATTAGGGTGAAATCTCTCTTAGTTGTTCTTTGGTAGAAACAAGTAATCAGTGTGGCCAAGAAGACTAAAAAGATTTTGAGAAGTTGAAACTGTTTCTGAATGTTTGATGAAAGCCGTTGAAATAAAGGAAAGTAGTAATAAATAGTCTCCCTTGCTATTTCACATTTACCCTCTTATCACCATAGTTCCTTTTGTTTAAATTTATTAACATTGTTGGACACTTAGCATTGTGCTCACAGTGATAAGGTGTGATGTGTTTACATAGCAGGAGGACTGCTAATTTCTTTGTTCCCAGCTGATCAAATGTCATCAGTTTTCCACTTCTCGCTCCTTCTTACAAGACAGATATGTCAAGCACTTTCTGGAAGTTTCCCGCACCACTCCAACAGGGCCCTAGAGTAATGCTCTTCCCTCATTAATCACTGGGTACCCTGCAATGTTTCTCACCTGAAGTCAGAAACTTCTGATGTCTTGTGTAAACTCTCTTTCTCAGCATTCTGGTTCTTTGGAGACAAGTGTCATAGAAATGCTTTAGGATAGACAAAAACATGCATTCATTTCTAACTCCCTGTTGACCCTGTTATTCAAAGAGTAAGGATGGCAGGTGCTTTATACAAAACATAGAGTTTTCTTCTCCAGGCATTGTAATTGTTGATGATCTGGATTTTTCCTGCTACATCTGTCATCCTAAGGTCATACCCTTGAGAAATGACTGCCCAAGTCATGTGCTCACAAATCAACAATAGAAACCATTTATTAAATACTCAGTTTTGAGCATTTGTTACTCTGAGAGCTTTCAATGCAAGAATTATTCAGTTCTTTTCGCTACTGTAGCCTGAAGAGGGCTATCCCAGTTTGAGTGGTTGGGCATAGGGGAGTACACAGAGGAGTTAAGCGATGTCTGAAGGTCTCACAAGGTCAAGAGCAGAACAAGAACTTGCCATGTTGGTGTTTGTGTAGCTTCAAAGTCATATTCAATTTTATAGGAAGTGTAGACAGACATGGTTTTCAACTTAATGAAAGTTTCATGGGACCAATAAGTACCCTGAGGGTTACATGCAAATGTATGTGCATTTGTGTTCCTCTGTGCTTCTCATTATGTGCACATTTAAAGAAGCATTTTTATTAATTCTTTGAAAATTCCATAGCATGTATTTTGATCAAATTCCTTCCATCTCTTTCCTTAAGTCCCCAGCTCCGCCCCCACCCTTCTACGCCCTACCAACTGCATGTTATCTTTTTTTTCCCCTTGGAAAAGACATTGTTGTTTTCATTAGGTTCTTTGCATGGACCAAATCTCCATAAATGGAGGCTAAAGACTATTGTAGAGGAAAACTATAGCACAGTGTTTGAGATCTAACAACCCATGGTTAAATCCTGGCGCTGTCACCCAGCAGAAAATTGAACTTCATTAAGTCATTAACAGATTTAATTTCCCTGATGTGTTACATAGAGAATAACAATACCAACTCCAAGCGTTTCTGAGAAAGCTAAAGAAGGTAATATATACCCCACATTCAGATCACACAGAGAGAAAGAGAGAGCAAATAAATACAGCTCCCTTGCAGGTCTCTCTGGAAGCCTGGAGGCAAACACGATGCACCCCATCAATCAGAATAAATAGTGATGTTTTCATCTACCTCTTTCCCCCGCATCTCAGTTGTCTTCCAACACATTTTTTTTTTTTTTTCAGCAAGGAACAGCCACTGTGAATAAAGCTCAGAGGTACAGTTGTGGCATTTATAAGACCAAGTCCCCACCTTTACGTAAATGATGGATGCTTCCTTTATTTAAAAAAAGTACATAGTCATAATCTAAATAAAAAGAGAGGACAAAAGAAAGAAACAAAATGACATTGTATTAATTTTCACGGGCCAGAAATTTAGTGACTTAAAAATAACACAAATATATTCAGATATAATCTGAAGGCCATTGTTCTCAGTCCTTACCTGAAGGTGTCAGCAGGACTGTGTGGTCACTAGAGAGAAGGCACTCTAGGACAGATGTGCTTCCTGTCTTTTCTTGCTTCTATAGAGTGTCTGAATTACTTGGTTTGTGTTCTCCTTTCACAGTGGCTCGGTGTGGGGAAAAATAAGAGAGAGTCTCTGTCTCTTGTTCTTGGCACAGAGGTCCTAAAGTCCTTGTAATGCCCTGAATGGTAAGGATGCTCGGAGAAACCTGATTTTCTGTTCTTTGAACTCAGCTCCTGGTACAGACTCCCAAGACCTATGCAGTTTCACTACTGATAAAGATCTGGCAGTGAACTTCTGAATCTCATGAAGTTTTCAGGATGACACAGCATCTTGTCCTAATGGGACAATTCACACTGGACTCCTGGAGGGAGTTATCTACCTGAAGCTGCAGGCTGTTATTAGAAGGTTGGTACTTTCAGCCCCACAGCAGACTGGAAAGGGGGTCAATAATGTATCCTGTCTACATAATGACACTCTCATAAAAAACTTTGCACTCTGGGGGTTCAGAGAGCTATTGGATTGGAAAACAGATTCAGGTGTTGGGAGATTGACACAGCCCAACCCCAAAAGCTCTCTACTAGGGTCTCTCACAGTTCTCACCCCATCCATCTCTTTATCTGCCATTCAGCTACATCTTACATCAGGCTTTCATAGATTTAAAAATCTAGTAAGCATGAGAAAAGTGGTCCCCTAAATTTATGGAAGTTCTACAGCAAATTATTCAAAGCGGTTACTTAAAAATGCTTAGGTAGCAACCTAGTACTTGCAGCTGGCCTCTATGGTGAAGGGCAGAGTTGAGAACTCAGCCAGCCCCTCAGGCTTGCCATTTGATATATCTCTAGGTCGAGGGTGTCAATGCTGGGGAATTGAATTGGCTAGCACACAACAGGCATCTGTGAAAGAATCAAGTAGAGAATTGTTTGGTATGTGGGGAAAACCCCACACATCTGGTGTCAGAACGGTTATATTGAGCGATACAAGAGATAAGGGACATTTTGGTTTTTGTGCTATGCCTGCATAGTTCACAACATGCTGCTCTGACAGTAACTTATAGTCTGCCTCACACCCGCTTCCCACTGCTCATGATCCTTGTGAACAGCACAGGCCTCATTAGATGACACTTGCTAATCTCAAGAATCAGTGTGCTCTGCTCTACTGGGCAGAGGCCCGGCCTTCAGGGTTGTGCCGAAGCATTTAGACTTCATTCATTTGGACAACGAGGAACAATTGACAGTTTTCAGCCTCCGACCAGCATATTATTATGTTGAGGTGATCACTTTTGAAGTAGAATGAACTGTGATTTGGGCTTTTCCATGAGGAAAGGTATATTGTGACTCAGTTCTTCAAGCCTGTTTTCAGATGAGAAAGGAAGTAAATTTATGAGGAAATTTAAAAAATAATATAATCAACCTATGTACATAAAATGTGTTTCCACCAAAAACAACAGAATAGTGTAGTCAGAAGCACTTCTTTGTCTCTCAGCAAGTCAGAGTCCCAAGCACAGTTCCTCACAAAGTCCTTGATAAATGGCCAATAAGTGCTAAGCAGGATGCTATGGTTGCTATTTTTGCTCTAGTAAGATTCGTTACCACCTAATTTACAATAGTAACCTATAGGCACCCATCCATAACTATTTTTCTTATAGCAGAGAAACCTAAATTTAAGGCACTCACCTTTAACCCCAACACTTGGAAGGCAGAAGCAGGCAGATCTGTGATTTCAAGGCCAGCTTGGTCTACAAGAGCTAGTTTTCAGGACAGGCTCCAAAGCTACAGAGAACCCCTGTCTCAAAAAACAAAACAACAACAACAACAACAAAAAGAGCCAGTGGCCAGTAGAAAACCCTGCAAGATAACTTAGCCCTCACAAGCTTTCGGCTTTTTATACTTAACAGTTATTGGTGGAAGGAAGCATTAGAGTTGATTGAAAACAACACACGCATTATTAAAAAGTCATAGCCCAATTAACTCTGCTAGAGGGCAAAAATTTGCATTTATTTCTCTGCAAGCTAATAATGCAACCATGCATCAATACTACACAGGAAAAAATGATTTGTTTTATTTTCATGCCTTGCTGAAAACTCTCTGGTTCTGCTGGGTTCTCACAACCTGTTGGAAGGCAGTAACAGCACACATATTCCTCTGTGCCATACTGCAGTGCAGCTTCCTGACAGGTTTGTCTCTGGTTAAATAAATCATTTGCCCCCTGCCTGATTTGTCTCCATGTCAGTAATTCAACTGCAATTTGTTCCTTCCCACGGCTAAATGAAAACGTGGTCATCAGATGCAATCCTTCCTGTTTGGGCATCAAAAATAATAGGTTTCCAGAGTAGAATACATTAATATTTTATAAACCATGGAGTAGGTTTTAGGAACTGGGAGAATGATTATGTTGGAGAAAGGATTTCTCGCAGAATTGCATTTGCAGTGTTTAGAAGCCACTGTTAGAGTTTGGCATGTTCATTAGGCAACTTAGAAAAGCATTTGCCACCCAAAGAAATCAAGTCACCTAGGCGTGTGCTTCCTAGCCCTTGACACAGCAGCGTCAAATTTGTTTCCTGGTTGAGCTCAATGTAACCGATCATCAAATATTCCCAGGACTGATTTTAATTCACTGATTGCCTTTTTTTCTACCTACATAGGAGTGTTACCTCCTGGGCAAATGAAGAGCTAGAGTAGAATAATGAAGTTTATGGTGAAGATAAATTCTTCATAGTCCTGCTGGGCACATCACTTGAAACTAAAAAGGAAGAAAAACATGTGGAGATTCGGAGGGAAGGTAATGAGAAGGGCTGTAAACGTAATTCTCTTCTCCATGATAAAAGAATTTTTCTCAAGAATATATTCCCTCTGTCTTGAAAACTTATTTCCCATGTCCCATGGCTTTGTTCTCTAGGTGTCCTGAAAATAATTGGGCATTAAGAAAAAAAAAAAAAACAACTCAAAATTTTGCCGATCACAGAGCCAACAGCATCTCTGTGGTTTCCCTCTGAGGCTGTTATTAATTTTTAATGAGCTTACTGCTGTTTAGGGTCTTTTGGACTTCTGTAAGTAAAGAGAAATGCCATGTGGGTGGCCGAGGAGGAGAGAGGAGATAGTAAGAAGGGAAATGGTCTGCTCTGGACAAAGACAAATGCTGGCATAACTTTAGCAAAAACATACCTCGATCAGTTTGTCAGAAAGCACCACGCCCCTCAGTGGAGCAAATGTTGGAAATCAAGTCCCATTTCCTCGTAGCTGGTGCAGCGCCTTCCTTGCCTTTATTTCCACAGATGAATGCCAACCTTGGACTTCTACTCAGAAAGGTATAATGCCTTTGTTTTTTTCTAGTTGTTCTATTTCATTTGACACATTGCTGATTTCTACTTCTATCCCGAATCTTGTCTATCTTACCCTTCTTTGCTTCTTGGCTTTATTTTGAGGTCCATCTCTGAGGAAGGATGTGTTTTAATTTATGATCATAATAAACAATAACGTAACATAAAGTGACGCAAGCAGAGGTGTAATTATATCCCACTAAAGCTTTTCTGACATGTCAACCACAGTCTTTTATCTGTATGACCAAGGATTAACACTGTAGATTGCTTACTGAAAGGGACAGACATTTGGGAAACCACTGGAGGAGAAAGATAGTTTTGTCCTTAAGTTCACAGGTGTGTCACTGACTAAAGGAAAGTCTTGCTTTAGGCGGAAAGGAAGCAAATTATCTTCCATGATAAGCATGTATAGAATGAATGGCTGATTGATCTGGTGAATACATGATGGTCATGGCATGAGGAGTCTCCTTGGCTGCTGTCTTCTTGAAGGAAAAAGATCATTCAAGAAACACAGTCTATCCCAAAATTTTCTGGCAAAGTAAAAAAATAGTTGCCGCGGAAGGCAGCAATGACTTCTCTCCCTGTGTGGTATACTTAGACCCTTACAGCTCTAGGAATGCTAGCCCTACAGAAATGATGTTTCTAGGTGGGCATCTGCTTTGCTTTCCCATGTCTTTAGCAAGAGGATCTTAACATTAAGTTCTGGTGGGCAAACAGAGCAACAGCAATAGCCTGTGGTATTTGTTGGGGGGGGGGGGCTATGGAACCCCATTAAGTAAAAATTGAAAAAGAGGTAATCTATACCTTTAACTAGGCTTTTTATTTGATAGCCAGTGATGTTTTGGGGAAAGGCACGGTCTCCCTGTATTAGACTAACACCACTTAAAGCCCACATACACTGGGAAGTTTCCAAATCAGTATGTTTCCACAGGGAATTTTCACAGGTTTTCATAGTTATTATAGTCACAGTCTTCTGTGTCTAGATGATGTCAATTTCAATAATATGCAGCACCAATAACTTTACCTCTTATTCTTGCCTACTTTATTGTTGTCTTATTTTGCATATTTTTACGTTGTATATCAAAATACTCTTACAGCTATAATTCGTTTACTATTTGCTTTTTGCTTCATCTGAGACATAGAAGTGACTTGCATGTCATTACTACAGTATTAGAGCATTCTGAGTTTGACCAGTTTTGCGCCTCTACCTTTCTGCATTCCTGTGTTTTCACACTGGTATTTAGTATTCCTTTGTTTCAACTGAAAGAATCCTCTCAGCATTTTTTTTATAGGTAGACTTAGTAGGGATGATTTCCCCAGCTTTTGTTCATCTGGAAAGTTTTTTCTCTTTTGTTTCTGAAGGGCATGTTTGCCGGGTATAGTAGACTTGGTTGGCAGATTTTACTTTTCTTTCAGTATTTTGAATAATCTCACTCTGTAAAGCTTTTCTGTGCTGGGAAATTTCTGCTGAGCAAGTTACCAGTGGCCTTATGGGTATTTTTGTGTATGGGAAGAGCTTTCTTTCTCTTGGAACTTTGGCTCTCAAATATTTGATTCTCCTTCAGGATGCTTTCCCAGGGATGGGGGTCCTTTGATCTTTGTGAGTCAGGGTGTCCAGAACCCCATCATTTCTCCAAACTTTCAGACTGTTACTTTCCTTTCTTAAGAACTTAATTTTTATTCATGGGTGTTTACTGATGCCCTATGTGTCCAGTGTGCATTCTTTGTTTTATGATTTTTTTCTTTATTCCCTGTTAACTGAATAAATTTTAGTGATTCATCTTCAAATTAGTTAATTCTTCTGCACAATTTATACTGTTACTTTATTTTTTACTTCTGTCTTTTTATTTTTTTAGCAGCAGGATTTCTGTTTAGTTCTTTGCTATAGTTGGCTTTTATTTCTTTAATAATTTTTTAATTTCATTCAGACAGTGCCATCCTAATTTCATCTATTGATTAATTTTTGTTTCCCTGCATGTCTTTGAGATCCTTGAAGATATTTATGTTAATGTTTTGTCAAGGAACTCATTTATCTGCATTATTTGCACTTCGTTACTGGGCACTGTTAATTGATTTACTTGCTTACTTTTGATGGTGTTTTATGTGTCTAATTTTTCTGTTTTCCTGCAAACATATGTTACTATTCAGGCAAATGAAGGAAGATATACCTCTTTCATTTAAATGCAGTTTTCAGTGGACAAAGATTTTCTTCTGTCTTCAAGCTGATATGACTACTTCCAACATTTGAGTGTGATTGGAGCTAGGTCATATATCAGCCCCTGGCTCTCCACTAGAGTCTGTTATTAGTGGATCTGTTGCTAGTGACCATGTTTAATTTGGGGGGCTATTTCACTCGACATCTTGTCTAGGGATGTCGGCACTGTGACAAGGGGCTACCTCAGGATTTTCAAAGGTTAAGCATCCTACCACCTAAATGGATGATTGTAGGTACATCCAGGTCATTGGGAGAGTCCTTATAGGCCACAGAAGGAGTGCCTTTATAGGCATTCCTGACTTATAAGGCACTGAGAAGATACAAAAATGAAGTCACAAGCCTGCATCAGGATTGACCATCAAGACAATGGTGTTTGCTGGTTTGGAAATAAAGTGTTAGTCTACCCACAAATCTCATACAGTGAAGGGTCAGTGTTCACTTGGTAGACCTCATCGTGGAGGTGTGATTGGATCATGGGGACTGATGAGTTAGTTATGACTCCACTGCTAGATGCACGAATTGATGATGTTTTTAGAAGGTAGGTGGTCCCTGGTTGAAGTAGAGGCATTTCAGTCGTGATATAGCTTTGAATATTATACCTTGACTCTGTCTGTGGCTGTTTCTTACTGTTGTCTGTTGGCTATGAGAATATTTCTACTCTGCCATTAGCCTAACCTTGATGTTTCTTCCTTCACAGCTGCAGACACAGCAGGACCAATGGATTTTGGACTAAAATCTCTGAACCCACGAGCCAAAAATAAATGTTCTCTTCTTTAAATTGTCTCTATCAGGTGTGTTCATACTAGTAAAAATATGACTAATAAAGTCTTCAAGCTTGCCTCTGGCACAAAAGTGGGCACATCTTATTTCAGGTCCCTGATATCTCAAACCATGATTAGAAAGCATTAGAGCCAAACGCAAAGGCAGAACTCAAGGCTTACCTATGGAATCAGAGACAATAATTTTCCTTCCAAGAACCACTATTAGACACCCGCTAACCAGGGTTCATCTTCATTATCTTAATGACAGTTTTTTTAAAAGAATAATTCTGTTATTCTTTATTCTTAACTCGATTCTAATTCTTTTCTTTTGTTTTCCTATTTTTGAGATTATAATTTAATTGCAAGATTGCCCCCATCTTCTTTATTCTTCCAAATCCTTCCATATACCCCTCTCCACTCTCCTTCAAGATTATGGTTTGTTATCACATGTGCACATTTGCACACATGAATATACACATATTTTATATATATATATATACATACATATACATGCATACATATGTTTTAGGAATATATGAATACACATTCTCTCTCTCTCTCTCTCTCTCTCTCTCTCTCTCTCTCTCTCTCTCTCCTGAACAGAATCTGTTGAGGTTTGTACAATGCTGCCTGCTCTCCCATTATGTTCTCCTCAGTTTCAAGTAATGAAATCTATGTTAATTAATTTTTACAAAGAAATTACACCATTTTTTTTAACAAAGAAATTACTCATGTGCAAGACATCTCTGATCAGCTCAAGGACATGAAGATTTTCACAAAAAGCTCTTATGGGTTTTTGACCTGTGGTGTGTATTGACTATTGGTACAAGTCATCAGTTGAAGTTCTTCTTTATAGCTGAATGCCAGGACTTCCAGCGCAAAGTGATAAGACTCTCTGCCCTGCTTTTACACTTTGTAATTTTTAATAAGTCAAATGACTGAAAAATCTAATCCTAGATGCTCCCACTCTATTGACTTAGCTCTATTGTGCCTAACCCAAGTTATGGTTATTGCTTTGAGATAACAAGTGTCAGCTGCTAGTGCGATTCATCTGATATTGCAGTTTTTCAAATAATTTGGATATTCTGCACCTTTTCCATTTCCATGTAAATTTTATAACTAGCTTTTTTAAAAAGAAAAATAATAGTAAATATTAGGTTTCACAACAAATTTAAAGTCGCATATTCTGGTTAGTTCTAATTCTATAAAATTACTTATACGTAGTTTTATATCTCAAATTTATTCTTTCCAAAGGCTTGCTTACAGCTGTTTCTGAAGGGCTTGTTCTCCTTTAATCAAAGTTAGCACTTACAGGAGTAAACAGCTACTAAATCTGTGTGGCTCACAACAAACTTTTCTTTTTTTTTTTCCGGGGTGCTTCTTCATGCAGCTGGGATCCCCATTGTCTGCATTTTAAGACCTAGGCTGAGGGGACATCTCTCAGGTGAGATGCTGCAAGTCTTTCCCAGGGAAAGAGACAGAGGCGTACACAGCAAGCACTAGGAGGGTCTTGAAGTTCCAGTGCCAGCACAAATCCCATCAACTTACAATCACCGGGCAAAGTCAAATGTGGAGAAATCTGAGACTGATGGAATAGAAAGGAAGCTCATTCTAGAGAAAGGGCATTAAAGGAAAGAGGTTTAAGTTATTTTCTAAATAATAAAGCCTGTCGCAAACACTAGCAAGTTCTCTAAATGACGACTTTCAGAATGAGGTATCAATTTGTGAGTGAATGAGATTAACTTAATGTACAGGGAACTTTATGGGAAACATTAAGGACTTCAGCTGCATAGTTATGCCTCTATGATTCTCCTTCCCCACGTTTCTTATCCTCGTCAAGAAACCCTTGGGCTACTTTGACTCCACATTACAGTGTCACGTTACCTGTAACACTGGATATAATAATCTCTGTACTATTTCCTTTATCATCATTTCCCTCTCCCTTTACTGCTTCTATTATTTCAGATTTGCCTATAGATGTATACAGACAACTTCTGAACAAGTAATTTGTAACTAACCCACTCTCCCTAAGTAGATTTATACTTAAGTGGGAATACGGAAATTGATTGCCTGTAATCTAACAGGATAATTACCATAAAAGCCTTCATTAATTGAGTTTCAGAGGATGACAGTCATGATTCTAAATGGCCTACTTGCATTTTCTCATCTAATCCTTTGGAGGATGTTAGTAAGTAGGTTTCCTTGTTAGACAGAATACGATGGGAAATAGTTGCAATGAGATATTAAATGCCCTGTCTAGTAACTCACAAGCATCTGAGTTAAGATTCAAATCTAGGCTGAAAGTGCAACACTGAGCTACTACTAAACAGTTTGACCTTCAACAAAATATCAGTGCTCTTAGCTGACAGTTCCTAAAATACTAAAATGGGAGAAATAGTAGTCTCCTGAGGCCTATAGTATATTTTCTGTATAATCATACGCATTTGGGAATGATTGTTATTCTCATCACAGGGTACAAAAGAATTGGACGGGGGAAGTGCAATGAAGACGACAATATGCTACCAAGTAATTTGGAGGCTTTACCTTAAGGCTCAGAGAGAAACTAGAAGGGTTCTACGCGAGAAACTGCTCGGGAATCTCTGAATGACTTGAAAATAATCCACAAATAGTTGTTACAGCACTAAATAATACTAACTAATTCAACTTCACTCTAAGACACCTGGGTGGGGGAAATCAGGACAATTGCTCAAAAGTATAAAATTTCAGTGATGCGAAAAGAATGCGTACTGAAGATCCGATATACAGCCTAGCTCTCAGGATATTGCATATTCAAGTTTGCTAAAAGAACATATTGTGAGCGTTCTAGGGTGCTTTCAGCAATACAACCATTTCAATAGTACTCCTGACTACGAGCATGGGAGTTCTCTCCCTCTTCTAATGTCAACTTCTATTTTGCTCATTTAAAAGTAACTTTTGTTGTAGACGTCATCCAGTCCCTTGCTTAGACTCATTCCTAGACTTGCATGGTGCGTTATGCAGTTATGGAAAATGGCACTGTTTTCCTTATCTTGTCTTATTATTGGTGTAGAGGAAGACTGCTGAGTTTTTATCTTGTCTTGTTATTGGTGTAGAGGAAGACTGCTGAGTTTTTATCTTGCGACTTTGGTGAATTAATTTATCAGTTTTAAAGCATTTGGTGCCATTCTTAAGGTTTACTAATATAGAAATTATCGTCTGAAAACAAGGATAATGTGACTGCTTCCTTTTCTATGTAAATATTCTTTTAGTTGTTTTTTCTCTTGTCTAATTGCTCTGGCTAAAATTTCAAGCATTATACTGAATAAGAATGGTGGAAACGGAAAGCCTATTTTATATCTCATCTTAAAGAAAATGCCTTAGCTGTTTTCGTTGTTTGTTATATTGGCTACAGGTTTTTCACATATAGCCTTTAATATGTCAATCCTACTGCATCTATTTTATTCAGAGTTTAAACATGATTAATGATAATTTTTTCAAAGTTTCTTTCCTGTATCCACTGGGATGATTATATGAGTTTCATTATTTGTTCTTATGTGTGTTGTTTCATTTTTTGATTCATATGTGTCAAACTTTTTCAAATCCCCAGGATGCAATCATGGTGTATGACATTGTAATGAAGTGTCAAATTTGATTCTCAAGTATCTTACTGAGGCATTTTGCATGTGTGTTCATTAAGAATAGTTACTTATACATATTTTCTCTTTTTTTATTGTGTCTTTATTAGTTTTGGTAGCAAGGCAACGCCAGCTCTCTAGGATGGGGGCTAGATGTATTTTCCCTTTCTGTTTTACTGTATCGCTTCAGGAGGACTAATGTTAGTTCTCTGTTAAAGGGACTGGTGAAGTTCAGTAATGGCTCTGCCCTCATTGTGGACTTCCAGCTTCAACCTTAGCAACTGAAATCACATTGATGTCTCTTAATTTACACATGTATAAATGCAACATGAAGAAAAGGTCTCAGCGTGAAACCTGACTCTGTAAAACTCCCACAGGAACAGGATAGGCATATTAATGTGTATACCCCTAATCCCAATATTCAGAAGTGAGAGTCAGGTGGATTTCTGTGAGTTCAAGACGAGCCTCGTCTTTACAGCATATTCCAGGTCAGCCAGGAATACACAGTGAGATCTCGTTTCAAAAACAAAATAAAATAAAGCCAACTCCTAGAGGAAAACATATAAACATTTGAAGATATTATAATAGGCAATGATTTCATGAAAACAAAATTAATTGCTCAGGAAATAATGGTAAGGTCAGAAAAATGGGATTACATTAAATAATGTTGAATTTTTATTTTTACAAAGGTTTTAAAGGTTTCCATCAACACAATAAAAAGAAAACTACAGAATGGAAGAAAGTATTAACCAGTTATTTTTTTTTTTTCGATACAGGGTTTCCCTGTAGTTTCTAGAGCCTGTCCTGGAACTAGCTCTTGTAGACCAGGCTGGCCTCGAACTCAGAGATCTGCCTGCCTCTGCCTCCTGAGTGCTGGGATTAAAGGCATGCGCCACCACCGCCCGGCCTAACCAGTTATTTAGATGACAAAATAATAATATTAATACCATATTAAGAACTCAAAGGGGTGAACATCTAAACAGCAAATAGTATAACTGATATGAACTAACACAATTCAAAAATAAATATAAAAGGCCAGTAAGTATATGAAATTGCTCAATATCTTCATCTCTTAGAGAAGTGTAAATCAGAATATTGAAGTTTGATCACAATTCAATCCTTCTCAAACCAAAATCAACAGCAAATGTTGACAAGGATGTGAATCAAAAGGATAATGGGAACACAGACTAGTCACTACAAAAGAAATATCAACATACCCCCAAAATCTCAAAATTGTGTTGCCATATGATCCAACCGTGTTACTCCTGGCAATATGCTCAAAGGAATTAAGAGAGTTTATAATAAAGATACCTGAATGCCTACATTTATCCTCATAAGATGCACAATAGCTGTGTTATATAATTAAACTGGATGATCATCGACAGATGGCTGAATTAAAGAAACAAGCACGGTATGCTTACACACCAGAGTTTTGCTCAACTATCAAGAAGAATGAGCTTATCTCACTTGTAGGGACATAAATGAACCTAGAGATTGTCATGGTAAGTAAAATTAGCCCGATTCTGAAAGACAAATATGACATGTGTTGTCTCTTAAATGGAAACTGCGAAGATTTCTATAATTCCTTTATTTTTGAGAATTTCATAGATTAATTTTTTTATCACAGTTTTTCCTTCTCCCCACACTCTTCCCTCCCAACCTCATGTGCTTTCTTTCTAAGCCCCTCGAGTCTAACTACTGTTGCCTGTATATGAGTGAGTGTAGGACACTCTTACAAAGAAAACGGTTCCTTAGCCAGTGGTTACCAGTTGCTAATAGCTCCTCAGCTTGGGGTGGGGCTTATGAGCCCCTCCCTCTTCCAAGTTAGCTGTTCAGCTAATTTGATGTTATATAGGTCTTCAGCATGTCATCATCAAAGCTGCCGAGGGTTTGTGTGGGCAGCTGTCCTTTCATATCCAGAAAAGGCTGTTTTGCTGCAGATGTTTACAACCTCTGGCCGCTTTTTAAAAATAATCTGAAAATAAAAGCCAGAAAAAAGAACAGAGTCTATGAAGGGTTCTAGCGAGGGAGAGACAGAATCAAAGTATCATATGCTTTTTATAAAAATGTTGCAGTACAACTGATTATTCTATGTGACCTGAACCAGTAGCTTGTTCTTCAATGGCAGAATCCCAAGGAAATGAGAAGATAAAGAAGATAGGAAAGTTGGGGGTCAGGAGATCTTGCACAATCTATGTCTTATGCCAAGCGAGTTTATTAAGAATTATAGCATTTAAGACACACATATACTTGGGACTGGTAGCCATAACCCTTCAGGGTAAAAGAGCTGAGTTCTCAGGATGAAGTTAGAGCTTCCCCAGTGCCCTGACTTCAGGACTTTACTGGTTCTACTAAGCCTATTCCTCCTTTTAGATACAGACCCCTGTTCCTTCTCCACATATCAGGGATTCAGGGGTAAAAGCTCCACCAAGGCCCTGGCCCCAGGCTAGTTCTGCTAAGCATGTTTTTGGTTTTAGAGACATATCATGGCCTCAGGGAGTGTCTTGCATTAGCCTGGCTCCCAACAATTCTATAGCTTTGCTACAATGGAATAATAATAGTAATAATGATAATAAGACTTTTTGAGGATTTTATACACCCATATTCCATTCTCACCAGACTTCCTTGATGGAAATAGTGTGGGCATATCAACATTTCCTTAAATAGTTCTATGAGAGTGAGTACGTATGAGGTAGACTGATGTCCAGATTCTGTGTGTCCATTAGCACAATGCTTTCCTTCATAGTGGTCGGGTGAGCATATAGCATGTGCCATACTGTGTCTGAACTAAGGTTGTAGACAAAATGCCAAGGAGAGTTGACTCAGGTATGGTAGATGGGCAGTGAATCAGAGAAAATGAACATTTAAGCTAGAACGGGTGATGGTGGGATTAGTGCAGAAAAGGTAAGTTTTCTAAGCACACACACACACACACACACACACACACACTTAAATACTATGGGAGATTTTATAGATATGCTCATTAGCTTTACTGTGATAATGTTTCATCTCTCACTTTAAAAATGTGTAGTTTTCATCTGTCAACTCAATAATAAGAAAGGGTGGGTACAAAAGTCTTCAGAGATATTAGCAAATTGAATTCACCAGCAGATTAATAGGATTTTAGGTCATAATTAAGTGGTATTCATTCTGGAAACACAAAAATCATTCACCATACAAATGAATGTAATATGCTGCCTGATAGAGTGAAGGGGGAAGAATGCTGGTCATGTCAATTTATGATGCAAATACATTTGAATGCTCAAATACCAGACAATGGCTATTGTCAGCCGTCAACAGAGATTGTAGGGACTCATGGTTGCACAAAGTGTTGAGAATAAAGGACAGTCGAGGCTTACCCCTAACAAAACATTTATACTACTCTGTGAGGCGCCGGGGTTGTCTTAGTTGGAGTTTCTAGTGCGGTGATGAAATAATAAGATGAGAAACCAAGTTGGGGAGGAAAGAGTTTATTTCATGTACACCTCCACATTGCTGTTCATCTTCAAAGGAAGTCAGAATAGAAACTCAAACAGGGCAGGAACCCGAGGGCAGGGGCTGATGCTGCTTTCTTATAGACTCAGGACCACCAGCCCCCACAATGGGGTCCTCCTCCATCAATAACTATTTTTTTAAATACCCTACAGTCAGATCTTGTGGAGGCATTTTCTCAATTAAGGTTCTTTCCTTGCAGATATCTTTAGCTTGTGTCAAGTTGACATAAGACCAGACAGCAGAGAGATCATTGTGAAAGAAGAAACAGAAAGCAAAAGCTGGCAGATGAGAATGAAGAGCCAAGAAACACCATGCAAGCAGACACAGGCATTACACCCACAAACTCATAGCAATCCTGTTTACTGGCATTGGGTTTAGAGAAGCCAGGCCTTTCTGAGAGCTGTGGATGGGGAAGGGACTCATGGAGTCTTACCATATACTGCTGATCTGTGGGTCACCAGCAAATTCTGGAGAAGGGGAAGTATCATATCCAGCTGTCATATCCAGCTGTGCTCACCCCGAGGCTCTGATGGTTAGTTCCAAAAATAACATAGAGGACCCTGATTAAATTCTGTGGGGACGCTAGATGAAAGCAAGCAAGCAAGCAAACAAACAAACAAATAAAGTTGAGGGAATGGGGGAAAATATGGAGAAGAGAGGGTACTTGGGAAGAATGGAGAGGAAAGGCAGAAGATGGTGGCAACGCAACCAAAATACATAATGTGTATGTATGAAAACCGTGAAAGAGCAAAATTTATGAATAAAAAGGGAAATGCATCTGATTAAATCAACATGCTTTTGTCAGAAACACTGGAAAATTTAAAAAAAAATTAACAAAGTAAGAACATGCAAAAAACCACATAAAACACTCTACAGTAAAAGAGCTTTTCCTTAAACCTAGGAAAAGGGGCGGGTTCTTATATAACTTCTATTCAATACTATGCGGAAAGTCTAAACCTCATAAACAAGTGAAGAAGCAAAATTGAATTCATCCTCCTTTGATGTGGTTTCATGTTCATCATGTTAAAGAATCTGAAAAAAAATCTATTCAAGGTAATAAACCCAGAAAAGTTACAGGATACAAAAGCACCATGCTATGTGTATAGTTATGCACTGAAAATAAATGAGGAGAAAAGGACATTAAGGACATTCATTTAAAACTACATCAAAACAAATAAAATTTTTATGAATTAAGGCAATCAAAGAGTTAGATTCATAGAGTTCAAAATATACTAAAAAGTATTTTTTAAAAAAGCCTAAATTGTTGGGAGCAGTGAGACCCCAGATCCTGAATTTCTTGTAATCCCCTGATCTGAGTGCCTACAGCTGCTCTGAGCACGAGACTTTCAGGAGTTCCTGATGGTAGGAGAGTGGTTTCTGGTGGGTTTGGCTGGGGTGTGGCTATCTCTATATAATCTGCCCCTGAACACAATAAAGGGAGCATTCTTGGGGAATTCAAGGATGACCCTGTCACTGTCTCTCTGTCTGTGTGTGTCTGTGTATTTTAACCTCCAGCCCCCTTGCCCGAAGCTCGGTAACTGGGCAGACACGGGGGCGCTGTGCGCGGCACTAAATAAACATAATGACATCCACATTAATGAGTAGAAGACAGTATTGTTAAGGCAACACCACTTCCAAAACATAAATCAACCCACCAAATCCTAAAAGACCTATCTTTTGGTTGTGGTGTGTGTGTGTTTAGCAAAGCTTTCTTTGTTGGACTGCCTACCCCCAAATAATGACAGAGACTTATTTTAATTATAATTGGTCTTAGCTTCGGATTTTTTTTCTAACTAGCTCTTATAACTTAATCTGTTTCTATCAATCTCCATTCTATCATGTGGCTCGGTTACTCCCCCTCTGTCATGTATGTCTGACTTGTTCTGTGTCCCTCTGGCATCTCCCGCTAGCCTAGATTCATCCCTCTGACTTCCTCTCTCTCTGCCTCGAAGTGCCACCCATCCTCTCCTGCCTAGCTATTGGCCATCCATCTTTTTATTACATCAATCACAGCAATGCAATCTTCACACGGTGTACAAATTATCCTACAACAGGCACGGGAAAAGCTGTTGTTGCTATTATTATTACATTATTAAAATGAAAAGTTGTCATATGCACGTTTTTATGTGAAAGTCTGTACACTTTACCAGATTTATTGAATAATAGAAGAACACAAAACAACAACGCCTTAATAATAATCAACTCAAGGCATGCAAAATTTTTTTAAAAATTGTCAAAATTAAGCACACATTCACAACATCCTTTAGTAAGTGAAAGAATAAAAACATTTGAGTGTCATTAACTTGGAGTCAATTTTTATTAATAGTAAAACACTGGATAGATGTTTAAGCCAAGAGATAGAGCAAAGCAAGGTATCCACTGTCACCATTTCTATGTGATGAGCTTAGAAGTTCTAAGAAGTATAGGACGTTTTGAAAACATCATGAAATGTTGAAAAGAAGGAATAGAGTGGGTTTTATTGGCATCTGATTTGTTCAGCCATATAACAATTAATTTTAAGAGCACACACACATATACACACACACACACACAAAACAAAGCAAATCTATTTAATTAGTTTGTTAGGACTTAAATGTAAGGTTATCACAGAACAATCAATTACAGTTCTATATAGTAGCAACAGTTAATTAAATGTTAAAATAAAATCAAAGCATGTCATTTAAAATGTCATCAAAATTTGGGAAATGTGTAGGGACAAATTTTAAAAAAAGATAAGCAACATGTGTACTGAGAATGACAAAATATTTAATGAAGAATCAAATGAGTGGGGAAATATGCTGTGTTTATGAATTAGAGGGCTCATTACAAGTAGGAATGCCAGTTATTCCTAAGTTAATTCTGAGTTTTAACCAATCCCATTCAGAACCCAAATCAGCTCTTTCTACAATTTGGCCATCTGGTTTGAATATTTATACAGAAGTGCCAAGGCAGTCTAATCAGCCAAAAGTTTAAACAGAAAACAAAGTTGGGAGAGGTATATTATCTCATTTAATAACATAGTGAGCTATCCTGACATCAGAGCCAGTTAGGCTATGGTGCCATGTTTGTCCACAGAGGAAAACCCAAGTCCCGAATAGCAGCTTTCTTACTGAGAATTCCTGCATCTCCAGACGGGAGTGTCAAAACCTCAAATGTCAATGGTGGATAACACTGCCCAGACTGTAATGTCTCCCATGCAGCGATATTCAAAGTGTGCTGTTGCATCCTAGCTTTTGAAGAGTTTTTCTATTAAATCTGCCTTGAAAGATAGGGGTGGGGGCAAATAGCGTGACCTCTGCTCCACTACAACCTCTTCAAATAGAATAACTTTGTTTTCATCTGTTTTATTTATTCTGTCTCCCCACACAGCCTTGTTAGCACACAAGGAAACATACCGGAATTCCTATTTAAATGGTTTAAAAATACCCTAGTGTGTGAAGGGTGTTAAACCAGAGGCATTACTCTTACTTGCCTTCAAGTTAACCCAACTGTGTTCTCTTTGAATGAAATAATAATGGCTGGGCTTTGAAAATCAGTAAAACCAATCATTTTGGCCTATGGAGTATTTAAAAGCACTGTGCTCTTCCAGGTGATTCAAAAAGAACTGGGATAGGAGCAGAGTAATCACGAGGATTCCCATTTTCCAATGAAAGCAGAGATAAAAAAGACATTAGGCCCCAACTAGTGTTGACACAGGTAGGAATCAAACTTGGAATGTCATTACAACAAAACCCCGACTCTTATTCTTTTTTTTTTCTATCTCTAACATTTGGTGTACTTTATCCTAAAATATTTAAGATGCATTTAATCTTAATCTTCTAGTATGATGAGTAAGTAGCTTGGAAGTAACCATTCCATCTGGATAGCAGAAACAAGTTGACAAACTGAAAAATCAATAGCTGTTCTTATATCTATAGGAAGAGTAAGGTCACTGGGCAAACTGCTGGCTGCACAGCTGGAACGACAGACGGACATTCACAGAGAATGACAGCACACTAAGTAGAAACCAGCAGCAGTTACCTCCACAGGATCCACTGTGACACTCCAGGAGCCTCAACATTGATGAGTTGCTGGAGGCAGTGTGTATAAGCCTGAGAGGTTAAAATTCCCCAGGACCGGGTCATGGGCATTTACCAGCAGGAATTCTACCACATCATCTCAGTGAATACTGGGGGGAATTTCCTGCTGCTTCTTTTGTGTAATTATTTACTTTATTTTTTTAAGATTACAATCACATCATTTCCCCATTCTGCTTCCTCCCTTCAAGCCCTCTCATAAACCCCTTTGTGCTCTCTTTCAAATTCATGGCCCCCCCCCCCCATTAATTGTAATTGCTTACACACATCCCCACTAACACACCTACTTAAATTTCTCTATGTATATATTATTAAATATATAAATACAACATTTACAATCTGCATAATATTACTTGTGTGCATATTTCAGGGCTGACCATTTGGTATGAGAGAAACAGTTGGTATGCTCTTCCCTGGGGAAGAGTATTTCTCCTGTTCTCAGCATTGCTTAGTCGTCTGCGGTTCTTTGTGCAGGGGTGAGGCCTCCTGGGTTCCCCCTCCCCTGCCTCATTAGCTTGTCTATCGTTATTATCCTTGTTTAGCTTATGTATGGACAGTCATATTGGTGAAACATTATGGGTGTAGGCTCTGACATTAATAGGGGACACGATTGCCTAGCAAACTCCTTGACCATCTGACCCATACAGTCTCTCCTTCCCCTCTTCCACAATGTTCTCTGAGCCTTAGGTGCAGAAGTGTATTGTAGATGCATCCATTGGAACTGGGCTCCACAATGCTGCATTTTGATCATTTGTGGTTTTCTACAATGCTTTCTGTCTGTTGCAGAAAGACATTTATTTGGTGAGAGGTGAACACTGCATTTACCTGCGAGTATAAGGACAAGCATTTAGAAAGTAGTTAGAGATTCTCCTGGTTTAGTAAAGTGGTTTAGTAAAGTAGCTGCGGAATCCCACAACCTCTTCATCTCTGCATTGTGCCCAGTTGTAGTTTGTTTTTAGTTGTTGCTTTTTTTTGTGATGGTGTCCATTTGCTATAGAGAGAAGCTTTGGTGAGGGTAGGTAGCTACAGGTATCTGTGGGTGTAAGATCTAGAATGTAGTTAGGAACGATGCTAATCTAGAATAACAGCAGTGGTAGATTTTTCTCTAAGGTCTGAGACCTCACTAACTCTCGGGGCCAAGTTTCCAGTACCAGGCATGACTTCCATCCTTTTGAGTGAGACTTAAGCCCAATTAGACAGCCACAGGTTGCCACAGACATCCGAGTGCCTCTTACTGCACCTTTACGCATTTCTTGCATACTGGTAATTGTCGTGGTGCTGCAGCTTGGTAGGATTGTTCAGTTTCTTTCCTCCGCTTGTATTCCTGCTGGCTCACATAGCATTTTCTGGTACCATGGAGGCTAGACACAGGAAAGAGTCTTAAAAGCCAGAACCAGATCAAATCACCTGTGTTTTACCCTAAGTGTGTGGTGTCTTCAGCAATGGGGGGCACTGTCAACCCCTGCGAGGCAATCGAAGGCTACACTGATAGTCTGTATAGTCTTCAGAGTCTCTTGAACTGCTTTGATTAACTACTCATCTGTTGAAGGACATTTGGGTTGTTTACGTTTTCTGGCTACTGTGAAGGAATGGCGGGAATAGTGCTGAGCAAATCTGCGGAGTACGGTACCAAGTCCTTTGGGCATATGCCAAGGAGTTGCATAGCAGGGTCACATTGTAGAGGTCATGAGGTCCTTATGCTCACAGACAAGCACTGGGGGAATGATGAATGCTAATAACATTGAACATTCCTCCAAAGAAAAATATGTATAACCTATTTTCCCTGCAGAAGGCTGAATATGAGTGCGATTAACAACCTAGGTGACCTCTGTACTGTCTAATAGGGCCGGGCCACGCCTGGCTCTCCCAGACTCTTTCAAACAGGACCAGAGGTGGTTAATAGCCAAGGTGACCTCTGTGCTGTATCTGTATGATGAAGCCCACACTCGATCCTTCTTCGGGCCCTTGAGACGACACCTGTAGTCTACCTATAGAACCCATCTTCGTGTGAGAAGTGATATGGATTTGAGAAGAGTTTCAGTGTAAGTTATGCTTATGCTTATTGCCTATTTAACCAGGAAACATTTTTTTCCAAATTGTACTATACTTAAATATGCCTAAAATAAACTGCCCAGTGTCAGACTCTTGAAGGCTGAAGCAACATGGTCTTCGAACTTCTTACTTACTTCACACAGGTAGACACCCTGCTGGCTGTGATGTTTGTAGAGCAGCCCCACCCCCAATCATCATATAGTAGGTTTGTTTTTAGGTTTTTGAGGACTCTCCTTACTGACTTCCAGAGTGGCTGCAGTATTTCTTTATTTCTTGTCTTTTCTGGCAGTGTCTAGCAGAGGGTGTACATTCTCTTCGACTTTAGCAACTTCCTTTCCAACTCATCTTTTTCCTTCTGGTAATCTAGCTCCCCTCCCAGGTTGACCATAATCCCAGGCTCCACATTTTGACTACAACTCTGGTACCCTATTTCTCAGACATTTTCTCAACAGCCCTACTGACTGGAATGGCTCTCTAGAGTGTCTAGTTTTATTTCTCTTTCCTCTTCTTCCATTTTTGCAGCTAGGCCTATGTAGGCAATGTCTGATTCATTTTAATTTGCTTTGCATGATTTTGTATTATTTGTGCATTATTAGATGGATCCATATTAAAGCATCAAGTTAAATTATTTTGTCTGAATATGAAATAGGCTTAAATGTTTCTAAAGCTTTATTTAATTCACAGTTTTGGGAACCTTACCCTCCATATATTCCATAGCTTAGAAAAAAAACTGTAGCCAAACTGTCACTGATCCGGGCAGCATTGAGACATCTGAAGGATTCTTTATTTTTCTTCTTTATTTACAATGTATTTTGAGAATATAAAGAAAATGATTTCAGAGGTGGCAGGGGTCCTTGGTAGGTAGGATTGTTGCGCAATGTGTGCAGTGTTGCTGAGGTTTCTGAGATGTAAATAATCACGATGAACTCCCTGATTTACTACTACTGTTTAAGTTCAGACTTGTCCTCAGCTCAACTGCTGCTGCGTGGGGCATTTCCTGCAGCCGTCTTATTAAATTCACTCTTGTCTTCTGTCATGGTCACCCAGATCTTTTCCCATCAGCCTCTTGGGTTTGGGTTTGTTACCCTGCACCTCAGTTGTGAGCATAAACAGCAATGACACTGATGTGATATAAAAACTAATCTCTTGTGTTGACTGATTCATGCTCTTGTATTTCCTGCTGGCAAGGAGAACACCCGGTGGTATTTGAAGCTCTGCGATAGTTAATCTTTATTGTCAACACTATCAACTTATGCCCAGCATTTTATTAGTAAAGCCCACCTCTAGGTGCATCTTTGGGAGTGTTTCCAGAGGCAATAATATCACGAGTGCTCTGACCTACTCAGTGGCTTCATTCCTTGATGAATTTAAAACTTGATAGGCTTTTGGGAGATGGGGGAATACCTTGCCTGTATGGAAAAAGTGGATGGCTCAGTGGAGGGGGTTCAAATGGTTCATGGCCTTGAGGGCTATATCTTGTCCTCACCACTTTCTGTAGTGGCTCCTCTTTTCTTCTTAGCCATCAAAAAGTGAAGATGCCCCTCCGTCTGGTCTGTCTTTCCTCCTCAGAGCCTGCCTGGAGTGAAAATCCTGCTCTGATCTCTGGTCCTTTTTAGATGAAGCTATGAAAGCCATCACCCAGCAATCTATGCACCCATTTGTAGTTATAAGATGAAACTTAAACATGTCACTTGAGACTCGTACCACTGTCGCTTGTCAACCAGACTGTCTGATGCCTGGACGTGGAAACTTTCAGTCTCAGCATGGCTTTCTCAGTCATCTGTGAAAGCCCATTAATAAAATCTTCCAGGAAGAAAGAGTCATGTATAGGAATCAGCTGTGGAGTTTACTGTTTACAACGTGAATGTGCAGTAAATGCCACATCCATTTATTCAGTAAGTTTTTCAAACCCAGTTTTATCTACTTCAAGCTTCTTTATCCTGGTTCTGCAATACTTTCCATCTCCATCTTCATCAAGAACCTTACCCTAGCCGGGCGGTGGTGGCACACGCCTTTAATCCCAGCACTCGGGAGGCGGAGGCAGGCGGATCTCTGTGAGTTCGAGACCAGCCTGGTCTACAGAGCTAGTTCCAGGACAGGCTCCAAAGCCATAGAGAAGCCCTGTCTCGAAAAACCAAAAAAAGAGAGACCCTTACCCTACCTGTTCCCCACAAGACTCTGTAATGGTCCCGAGGTCTTACAAAGTTCATATCGCCAGGGGAGTTTATATCACTGAAACTTGGTGTACCACAAGCCTGTCTCTTTTAATTTATACTTTTAATTAAAATTTTAAAATTAAACTGTAACTGTATCATTTCCTCTTCCCTGCTCCCTCCCTCCCACCTTTCTCATGTCTTCTCTCCCAACTCCTCCCATATTTGTGCCTACTTCTTCTCAAATTGATGACATCTATCATGGTTACACATACACACACACACACACACACACATTAACACAAATATTCAAATGCAACCCAATGAAACATTTATATATATATATATATATATATATATATATATATATAATCTTATAGCTGACCACTCTGTATTGGGTATCCATTTTGGGGCCCATCCCTGGGAGAAGCAAACTCATTCACCTTCTAATGGGCAATACATATGTGTTTGTGCATACAAATAGTAGTTTGTGTGCATCTCTCTTTACACACACACACACACACACACACACACACACACACACCCCCCTTATATGAAATTCTGCTACTTGGCCTGACAGTGCTCTCCACAAGAGCCAAATTCTATTTAATAATGAACTACAGCCTTGTCTCTTTAAGGTAGCCAATTTTCTGGTTGCCTTGTCAAACTAGGTTAGATGAGCTTTAAAAGCTCCCGATGGAATATTCTGCCACATCAATACTGTTGAACCCCCACATCAGAGGCATCACCAGCACTTGCAGAAAGTGAAGGTATATAAAGTTGTGACTCTTCTACAGGTTGACTCTGACTACTTCGCACCTGCATATTTTATAGTTTAACTTTATTCTCTGTTCTTCCTCCCTTGTTTCCTTCCTGACTGGGAACTCCCCTAGATGTCTCACTCCCAACTTCACATTCTCTTTTTTCCTTTGAGATTATAATATAATTACAACATTTCTCCCTTCCCTTTACCCTCGCCGAACCCTCACATATATAATCTTCCTTATTCTCATGTAAACCCATGGTCCCCTTTACATTAACTGTTATTGTATGCATATATGTGTTGTATTCATATATTCCTAATTATTACCTGTTCAGCCTGTATAATGTTCCTTGTATGTATGTTTTCAGGGCTGATCATTTGGCACTAGACAACCAATTGTTCCCAGATATACTCAGTTGCCTATAGTTCTTTTTATAGGGTTGAGGCCTCCTGGACTCTTTCCCTCCACTTTGACATGGCTGTTGGTGTCATCCTTGCTTAAATTCTATTTGGGCAGTTGTGTTGGTGAGTTTGTAGTAATAGCTTCTGATGTTACTTGGAAACAGTCTCACAACAAACTTCTCGATTCTTTCAATCTCTTACAATCTCTTCACCCTCCCTTCTGAAATGTTCACTGAGCCTTAGGTACAGGAATGTACTGAAGATGTACCCATTGGGACTGGGATCTACAACTCTGTATTTCAATTGGTTTTCTGTAGTGGTCTCTGTCTCTTGTAAATATAAGTTTCCTTGATAAGGGATAGCTGCCGGACTCATCTGTGGGTATAGGGACAAATGCTTATAGATTGTTGTTAGGGGATATACTAGTTTAGTGAATTGTTATGGATTCTCCAACAACTATGACTTTATTAGCAATGAGTAGTTAGCTATGTTTCCAGTATCAGGAATTGCATCCTTCTTGTGGAGCGGGTGTTAAGGACAATTAGAGAGCTCTTGGTTACCACCAAACTGTGTGCCACTACTGCACCCTTAGAGTTATTGTGCCATACTGGTCATCATTGTGGTATCATCACTGGGTAGGATTGTAGATTGCATTTTTCCTTTGGAAGCTTTTGTAGTACCATTTGTTAACATGAAAGCCAGTCTTCAGGGAGGGAACATCCAGGTCCGGCTCAAGAGTCTCTGGGTCCTGTTTCTGAAGTTCATGGTCAGTTCAGTTGGGGACTTACCTTCCACTTATGTGGAGTAGCAAAGGGCAATGATGGTAGGCTGTATGTTTTGAGAGTCTCTTGGACAACCTTGTTCAACAATTCAAATGAATGTTTCTTCTGTCTGCTATTGGGATTTTTGTTATATGGTTTTTGGCTTTTGGAGTAAGCACCAGACAAGAAGATTTGTTTTATTAATAAAATTAATAACCCACTGAGTCCAATGAACACTTCCTCCATTCTCATGGGTATGGGGTCATCCTCTGGAGGCATGGGCAGCCTACCAGTAGCCACATACTCAAAGAAAAGTGACTCTCAATGTTCTAACAGTCATCAACCATCCATAGCTTCTTAGCCATAGTTAGAAGTGGAACTTCAGAAGCCAGTCCCCAGTCTGTGTTGGAATTTTGATGGGTTTAATCTTGTGCAAGTCTTCACAATGCTCAAAGTTCCTATGTGCAAATGTCATGCCATGCCCACAGGGAAGTATTTCCCAGCACTCCTTTCGACCCTTTGCTTCTTTCACCTCCTCCTTCTTGAGGAGCCTTCATAGCAAGAGGGTAATATAGATAGATGGCCCATCTATTGCTCACCACTCAGACTCCCATTTTCTCCACACTTTGACTAGTTATTAATCGCAGCATTACCCTCTACCTACAACACAAGAAGGTTCTCTGACCAAGATGAGAGCAGCCAAGTCTATAGGTCTAAACACAAACATATAGAAGGCAGTTTAACAACAAAACACTTAGAAACACTACCATGGACTTTCTTCTAGGGCCTATGACCTCTACAGACATGGGGTTTCTACCAGGTGTACAATACCAAGCAGGAAATCTCTCCTGTGGAATAGGCCTCAGGACCTGTAAGTTCCCAAACTCCAGTAGCACTTCAGAGTCCAGAAAAGAAACTTTAAAGGGTTTCTTATTTTGTCATATGTTTTCTTCTTCCTTCTGGGAGGATTCAGCAAATTTCTTTTTAATTACTGAAGTTTTTTTTTTTTCAGACTATTTCAACAAATGGACACTCAGCTTATGGGTTCTGGTTTTAACTTTAGTACTCTCTAGCTCTTATGAATACTTACATCACTTGGTGATTTAAAATGCTAGAAATGTATTCTATCTCAGATTTAATGTCCAGAAGTCCTCAATCCAGGTATCTCATGGTTGACACCCCAGAAGTTTTGAAATAGTGGTTCACAACCTGTGGGTCACGACTCTCTCATAAGGCTAACCTAAACCACTGAAACACAGATATTTACATTACAATTCATAACACTAGCAAAAGTTCAGTTATGAAATAGCAACAAAAACAAAAATAATTTTATGGTTGGGGGATCACCACAACATGAGGAACTATGTAGAAGGTCTCAGAATTAGGAAGGTTGAAAACCACTGCTTTGAAGGAAAATATTCTATCCTTTTCTCCAAGTTTCTTGTGCTTGTGGGTAGTTCAGGGCTTTCTTTGTCTGGTGAATATGTAACTATAGACTCTGCCTTGGGGTTCTCATCATCTTGCCTCTGTTCCTCTTCAATTTTCTTCTCTTATAAGGACAGTTGCTTGGTGTAGAGTGCATTGTGATTTAAGATCATCATCTCTGGAAATTCTGAATTATACCCGTAAAATATAGTTCTCAAATAAAGCCACATTCAAGTGAATGGCAAACATATACTACATTTTGAACTGTTTTGTTAACCACTTTGGATCACTGTGTACCAGGGGATGATGATGACGATGATGATGACAATGAACTCCTCTTATCTTCTGAGAATTAAATGAAAATACCAAAAAAGTTTCTGATCAAGAGTCAATATTCATTTTATAGGTATGAACGTCTACTTTTGGCCTCCCGACTCGATTAAAATAAGGAAAGCAACAGAAAAGAGACTAATAAACACATGTGTGTGAAGACAAAGACAGCATGTATACTATAAAACACAGCTTTATTTATTGAATTTTTATAGCTATCCTGTCAAATATTATAAGATAGTTAACTGGTAGAATTGTCAGCTTCCGCCAGCTGGCCTCTCATTTAAACTTCAAAGAATACAAAAATTTCTAGATGATATTATATTAGAGGCATAAAAAATGTTGATGGAATCAGAACTGCATGTATTTTTTATTATAGCTGCGTGTGCACCCCGTGGTACATGTGTGGAGAACAGAGGACTTACAGAAATGTTCTTTCCTTCTACTGTGTGAGCTCCAGGGAATGAACTCAAGTCACTAGGGCTGATGGCAAGTGCCTTTATTCACTGAGAACTGTTGCCTATTTAAATATAGGTCATTCAGCATAGAGAACTGGCAAATCAGATTGAGTGAAAAAGGCAGAAAGGAAATGGGGACCTGACTGGAGGATAGTAGCTACATAAGATGGTTGCTCCTTCTGGGTAAGTGAATAGAAAAAAGGGCTGGCAGCCTTTGGGATTTAGAAGTAGAAGGCAATGGGAACCAAGCCTTGAGGTCCTACCAGGATGTGGGTGGGTATTTGAAATCTGCATAATGTCTTATGAATTAAGACTCATGCTTTCAGGAGGAGCCACTGCTCATTTTGCTGATTCCGGCAAGTGGATGGTGAGAGCATGAGAAAGCTAAAGCTGGACCTGCTGCTTCTACTAAAAACTTGTCGGCCATTGCTTGGGTGACAACTATAAATAGGAATGAAAAAGAACCTTATTCCTCATCCAATCTACTAGGATCCTTTAAGTGCCCTTGATGACAAAACCTCATAGGAGGTAAGATGACAAAGGACAAATATGATATGGGATTCTCCTCTGTATAGTATGAATACCATTGGTTAATAAAGAAACTGGCTTGGCCTGATAGGGTAGAACAGAGCTAGGAGGGGGAAACTAAACTGAATGCTGGGAAAAAGAAGGGGGAGTCAAGAGAAGCCATGGAGCCACTGCCAGAGACAGACATGCTGAAACCTTTGCCAGCAACTACATGGCAATACACATATCAATGGAAATGGGTTAAAATAAGATGTAAAAGCTAGCCAATAAGAAGTTAGAGCTAATAGGCCAAGCAGTGATTTAATTAGTACAGTTTCTATGTGGTTATTTTAGGAGTCTGGGCAGGAGGGAAACAAACAAGCAGCCTCTTACAACACAAACAGGGTTTGCGGAATCCTAGAGTCTGCATCACAAAGCTCAGGATGGAGGCTGACCTGAACTCCAGAGGCAACTGCTAAATGATTAGCTTCTCATAACTATGTGGAGAGCTTTTTTTTTTTTTTTTTTTTTTTTTTTTTTTTTTTTTTTTTTTTTTTTTTGGTTTTTCGAGACAGGGTTTCTCTGCAGCATTTTTAGAGCCTGTCCTGGAACTAGCTCTTGTAGACCAGGCTGGCCTCGAACTCACAGAGATCTGCCTGCCTCTGCCTCCCGAGTGCTGGGATTAAAGGCATGCGCCACCACCGCCTGGCATGGAGAGCTTTTTGTATGCATTCATTATATTAACCCTCATACTAGCATCACACATATGCATAATATCGTGGTAAACCTTCATTGACATAAAGAATAGCTAAAATGAGGAAAATTATACCCCCTGGTGTCAAGATGCTAAGTAGCTAGATAGCTATTGGAGCCAAGGTCTATATGATTTGAAGACCACAGCTATCTTAATTACTTTCTCTGTTACTAAAATAATATACCCTGAAAAGGCATCCTAAGGAAGGAACATCTATTGTGGCTCACACTTTGAAGCTGCCAGCTGTTGTGGCAGGGAAGCTGTCGTGGCAGGAATCTGAACTAGTCACACCCAACTGCAGTCAAGACACACACAGTGAAGTACTGCTGATTTATTTACATTTCCCTTTTGAATTCATTCCAGGATCCCTACCCAAAGACTCCATTTCAGGTGAGTCTACCTGCATCCACTCATCTAATCAACATAATCTCACACAGGCTAGCCCAGAGGTTAACCTAGGCAAAGTAATCCCTAACAGGCATAGCCAGAGGTTTATATGTAGAGAGCCTAGGCTCTGTCACTATGACAATCAGTATTAACCATCAAATTTATCTTTTCGAAAAAGACTCTGAGCTACCGCCTGAATATTAGAGTTGACATCTAAAATATCCCATGCAATCCGAAATATTAGATTGCTTCAATTTGCATCTGTTTTTTTGGTTTTTCGAGACAGGGCTTCCCTGTAGTTTCTAGAGCCTGTCCTGGAACTAGCTCTTGTAGACCAGGCTGGCCTCGAACTCAGAGATCCGCCTGCCTCTGCCTCCCGAGTGCTGGGATTAAAGGCGTGCACCACCACTGCCTGGCTTGCATCTGTTTTTTGTAGCATAGTTAATAAAAACCCAGAGACAGAAATTAGGGTTCAACCTGAAGATAGAGAAGCAAAATAACCAGCCACTGGCTCTTATCTCTACCTCAGTCTGAAAATGGCAATCCTGCCTCCAAGAATCCTCAGAATGAGACTGTGTGTGAGAACTGTCTCCTGTCTTATACTCCTCTCTACTGCTGGGCTTACAGTTGTGCAACATTACTGCCTGATTTCTATGGCATCCTCCATAGCTGTGGGTTGTTCCAAATCTCAGTTTTGCAAACTTACTCAGTTTGAGCATTGTGTTATAAGGTACAGAGAATGGATTAATATAATGATAAAATCTAAAAATATGCATCATATTAGTCTAAATCAGTATCAAGGAGATCTAATTTGTAAGGTACAGAGAATGGATTAATATAATGATAAATTCTAAAAATATGCATCATATTAGTCTAAATAAGTATCAAGGAGAACTAATTTGTCTGGCACAGAAAGGATTCAAGTATTTTCATCTACTGCAATGATAATTTTAATAATTGATATGATAGAGGTGCCAAAATAATAAATAGGATGGTTTTCTGTAATACCCAAAACAAGGAAGGGAATAACTCATCTCTAATTTGCAGTAGTCATGTTACAATTGGACTTTGATGTGGGATTCCCCTCTGTATGCTGTGAATATGTTTTATTACCATTGGTTAATAAAGAAGTTTCTTTGGCCTATGACAGGGCAGAATAAAGTCAGGTGGGAAATCCGAACATATATATATATGTCCACACACACACAGAGTAGGTGGAGTCAGAGAGATGCCATGTAGCTGCCATAGGAGAAAGACACACCAGAATCTTACCAGTGGGCCACAACCTTGTGGTGATACATGGATAAATAGAAATGAATTAATTTAAGATGTTAGAGTTACTTAGTAAGAAGCCTGATCTAATAGGCCAAACAGTTTTGTACTTAATATAGTTTCTGTGTGATTATTTGGGTCAGAGGGGCCAAGAAACAAAAGATCAGTCTTCACTTACAGGATTTAAGATTTTTCTGGTTGAGCTATTTTACTATCAGAGGAACTTCCAAAGCCTGATTTTACTGAGATGAAGGTGAATGTAATGGTGGGAACTGAATGTTGTGCCACCATCCTGCTCAGTCCACCTTAGACGGCTTCAGTGTTCAAGTAATAATGTTCCTTCTCCAATTGGGCTCTTTGTCTCAGCCTGGCAACCCACTCATGATCTACATGCTGCAGTATGGTCTTTCCAAAATACAAATGTTCTTGTGTCACACATATGCCTGGCTGCGGTTTGTCCCACAGTCAATGGGGACATTACAACCATCAAATGTCTTCAGAGTTCGTGGGTCCTTAGGCCCATTTATATGTTTAGATTAATTGTATAGGCACTTCTGTGCTCTATACACTCCCCCCCCCCACTCCACTCCCACATCTCTAGTTACATGTTGATGCTTACCTCTGGACATTCCGTTCCCTTATCGATTGACTTGTTTACGTGCAACTTACTTTTTCCCATTTGCTCTAGGTCCACCCTCTGCAGGATAATTCCAGCCGATCCTCATGGGGTCAAGCAAGTCTTCCTTTTATCTGGAATGCCTCCTTGGCAACATTTTCTGCAGAGTTATGGATTTTATTCTCCTTTCAGCTTTGATAACTCCATGAGTTTCCCCAGTCTCAGCAAACATTACATCATGTCTGTAATTACCATTCATGTGGTCTCTCTGTTTATACACCTATGTATAAACAAGGGCAGCTTTCTTTCTAATCTTCTGCCTACAGTTCCAGATGAATTAATTCAAAATACTGTCATGAAAGAATTCATTCTTGAATAAAACTCATAAAGAGTTTGAATGGAATAAAGATATTTCCAGTTGGAACATGGAAACCATTTCAGATTATATAATTATGTGTGTAGATTTTTTATTAATTAATTATATTTTACATACCAATCCCAGTTCCCTCTCCCTCCTCTCTTTTTGCTCCCCTCTTATTCCCACCCCACCTCCCATCTGCTCCTCAGAGAGGTTAAGGCCACTTCTGTTTTTTTTTATTTTGACCATACATTGAAATTAAGAACAATGGGTAGAAATGAATAGAATAGAAAGCATATTTTAATTCAACAGCAGAACTTCATATAATTAGAAAAATTTGATACTGTGGCATGCTGGTTTTAAGAAGGAGTATTCCTGTCAGTGAAACTACTCAAGTTGAATGGCAGACCTAGTAGGAGACATTGCTGAAAGTTTCCTACAGAGCTGCTGTGTTGAGAAAGATTATAAAACTTACTGTGTGAGATTTGCAAGAGGTAACATCTCAATCTATTATTAGTATGCTGTGATGGTTGGATTTGACAATTTGACACAACCTAGCATCACCTGGGATGAGAATCTTGTCTCCATTAGGTTGGCCTGTTGGCATGTTTGGGGGGAATTATTTTTTTAAGCTAATTGGTGTGGAAAAAGCCAGCCCACTGGAAGTGGCACCACTCTCTAGGTAAAGAATTCTGATCTATGTAAGCAAATAATCATTGAGCTGAGCACAGGCAGCAAGCTAGTGACCATCCAAACATTTATTCTCTCTGGGTTTGGATATGATATGAGCAGCTGTCTATAGAGTTCTTGACTCTGCTTCCCCAAAATGGACTGTTACCTGTGATTGTAAAACAAATAAACCCATTTCTCATCTCAGTTGTAATTCTTTTCCAGGATGTTTTTTTTTTTTTTAATCACACAGTAGCAATGAAAGTGGAATCTGTCTGCTATTGTCTAGATGGGAAACATCCCCCTAAAAGGAGCACATATTGAACGTATGGTCCCCAGACATTGGGGCTATCAAGAAGTGATTCAATCATATGGAGGCAAATTTGGATTATAAGTTGATTTCATTGCTCGATGGACTCCTTGATGCAGGCTAGATAAAGGAAGAATGTCACTGAATCAGATCTTTGAAGAGTTCATATTTCCTGACTCTTCCTCTCATTATCTATCATTCTATGTCTTGGCTCCAGCAGATGCGCAGACTCCTGCCACATGCTTCTGCAACTGGGGTACAGGCCCACAATGGTGGAGATGCTTGCTGTAGGTTGAAATCATGAGCCAAAATAAATCTGTTGTTTACTGTATTAGTCCTGCAGTTTTTATCAAGCATATTCTTATACCTGAGTATGAGGGTGCATGCTTGTAAGGCCAGCATTTGGAAAGATAAGAAAAAAGACTGCTGGTTGGAGGCCAGTCTGGACCTATATAGTAGGACAGTGTTGTGAAACAAAACAAATTTAAAGTATATATATATTTTAAAGAAACTAGTTCTGTTCAATATTCCTCCACATTTCTGCTTCTGTCATATCTGTTCCATACACATGTAAACACATTGAAATAAGGCATACATACATAGAGATGTAAGTGAGAATCTTGCCAGGGGGCTATGATTTCTTAGGATATCATAAATCTATCATTTTTCTTTACTGCATGAACCCCATATTTACCTCTTTCATATTAGAGTGGGCAGCTTGAATTTAGTATCCATCATTCTTTCATTCAATTTCATAATATTTAACGCATTTGAATTAATCTCTGTGTTTCATTTTTTACAGGAATAAGCACTTTGAACAGAAAGATATAGACAGAAAAGATATGCAGAGAAGTCAGAGGTGCATTGCATCCTCGTAGCTTCCCTGGAAGGAGTATTCTAGGGCAGCTCACCTTCAGTGAGCTTTAAAGCCAGCACATAACATGAGACTAAGTCTAATTTCATGATATTTAAAACTTGCACTTCTTAGGAAAATAAAAAGTGTAAACATTACCTTACTGAAGGTATCAAACACCTGCCAGGGTAGAGGAATCACTTTGGGTAGGTATCTTGTTCCTTCCATGAAGATCCTGACACAGCTACAGAGTGTTTTAGGTGTGTCGTTATTCTCTTTAGTGTTGCCTTGTCTTTCTACATTAATCTTTGCTGCAGTGCTACTGTCCTTTCTACACTGAAGTCAGCAAGCCTGGGTAATGCAAGAATAAGGAACCATGATCCTCCTGAATGAGTATTATTCAGTTCTGGCAGCTAGATTCTTTAGAGGGAAAAATGGACTTCTTGTTGACTTGGTTAGGGTATTAAATGCATCAGTGAGGGTACTACAAATAACCCTCAGGATATTAAACACCCAACAAATGTTGGTTGTTATAATTGGTATGCAACAAAATTATAATTTATGATCGTGCATGAAGCCCAGTGTTTTGATCTCAAAGTTCATCCTCCAGCAAAAATGTTGGACCTTGGATCTGTAATCTTTGAGATAAATTTGCCAGCCAAAGGTACTGCTATTATGTCCAACATGAAAAGAACCAGGGACTAAGTATATAATTGTATATACTAAGTATATACAGGTTTGGTGTTATATAAAGAAGCCTGGTAGATTCATCGGTGAGAACCCAACTCAAGATGATGGCAGTCCCTCCACAGCCTCTCTCAGTAAACAGAATCTGTAGATGTTCTCTCAGCTTTAGAAACTAGAATTCCAAGGTCTATGTGACGTCAGGTAGGTTTCTGGCATAGTTTGCCTAGATGTTCTCTTCTTTCTATACCTCTGCACTCATGGTGGCTGGAGCATGTAGAGTTAGCTACATCCCTCCAAAGAGAGAAGACACTAACGGACCCTTGAAATTTGTGAAGATTTAGGAAGTCATCCTGTTCAAACTTTTCTGCTGTCTCAATTTATAGATTATAAAACAAAACAAACAAAAAAAAACAAAACAAAAATACAGCAACCAAACAACAGCAAAACTTGGGGCCAGGAAAGTTTAATTGATTTTCCTAACATCACAGAGCTAATTAATGTTAAAGGTAATATTCAAACTCAGGTCCATTGCAACCTAATTGAAATCTCTTTTCTCTTGGATTGCTAACATTGACAGGTCCTTCTTTCTGTGAGTTACTCATTAACATCGTTCCTTGTTGGAAACCTCAATCACCCCAATTACTGGGTTCTGGAAACTTTTTTTCTGAACCTGATTCACATAGTAATAAGACTTTTCAGAATTTTATAAGCTTCATTGTCATAACTTTAGAGAAGCCTTTTGGGTAAGATATTCTAGCACCAAAAGTTTTAAGATCCCACAGTTCCTCAACAAACCAGTCCACTATGGGCTGGTGTTTGAAAAGTAGACTAGATTTTCTTTTCTGTACATCATGGTGAAACCATTTAACACCCCCACAGGGACACATTCACAGGTCTGCTGGGGTTGGTGTTAGAAGCAGGGTTCCAAGTCAGGACCACTAACCCCTTGTTTATGGAGGAAGTGGCTGTCAATCTGGGAGGACCTTAATCTGGAACTAAGCAAAGGTCCTCCCTGCACGAGGACCCAGCAGAACTGAAGCCATAAATGCTATGGTGTTTCAGGTCCTCCCTGCCTATGCTCACCTCATTCCCTGGAGTGCTCCTGATTGGAAAATGGGGATGATGGCATTGAACTCTAGTTTCTGAAAGACATGGAGGCAGAACTGGGCTTAAAACCTGCATCTCTTCCCTTTTTCTTCTCATAGCTCAGGGTCATTATGTGTATGAGTCTCTGTTTTCACTTTCATAGGATTTATAGATACTTGATTTCCCAACTTTAAGAAACACGGTAGAAGCACTGAAGATGGAAGGCATACTAGGAAGAGGAAAACAGAGTCAAACAGTGTTAAAGAAAGAAGTTAAAATCCTGGAGGAACTCTGCTGCTAGGTGTAATGTTTGGAATGCTGTGCAGGCTGCTGGGGGAGAAAAGCCATCAATAGTCTTAGTTTTCTGTGAATCCTGTGAGTTACAGTAGCAACTTAGGCAAGATGCATCCCAGGATCCATCTTGTGGCACGGCCGATGTCTTCGTTGGAGATCCTAGTATTGCGATGAGGCACCATGATCCAAAGCAATTTGTGGAGAAAAGGGTTTATTTCATATTATAGCTTTGAGTCCATCACCCAGAGATTCAGGGCAGGAATCTGGAGGTAGGAACTGATGCAGAGACCATAGAGAAAGAATGATTATGGACTTGCTTCTCTAGTCTTTCTCAGCCTGCTTTCTTACAGCTCACAAGACCACTGGCTCAGGAGTGGCATTACTCACGATGGGCTGAGTCCTCCCACATCAATCACTGATTGGTAAAATGCACTACAGCCTTGCCTACCACCCAATCTGGTGAGGGCATTTTCTCAACTGAGGTTCCCTCTTCCAAAACGATTTTAACCTGTGTCAAGTTGATCTAAAACGTTTGCCAGCACAATGTTTGTGTGGGTGAGCAGCTGTCTTCTGATGGGAGTGTAGGCATGTTTCACAGGAAGAATTCATGTTTGCTACTCAAATGTTGGCCAAAAGCCAATGGCCAGGGAAGTCATAGGCACTAGGGGAAAGCTACTATTGCTGATGTTTTATCTATTGACACTATGTCAAATCTTTATGTTTATACACAGAAATGAGTGCTGATCCCAACCTGGACAGAGAAGCTCCCGTTTGCAGAGAGTGATGGATGGTGTAGAGATACATAACAGGCTGGAGTTTAACAATCAGTGACTGCTGCATGACTCTAGTGACTCCTAGAGGAGATTCCTATAGTACCCCTTTCCAAGGGGATATCACTGAAGATGGGCAGAAAGCCAGGGGATGGGAAGAAATGCCCTAAAAAATATGTGCTCCGGACATGACATATGTAGCACACCTTAAACTCACAGCAGCAATGACCCCTTGCACAAAACCATCACGAGACCCATTAACCTTCTATCAGGCCTAGAGGGAGGACTTAGAGAACACAGTCCTCCCTGAGGACCTGGAGGTATTTAATGGAAGGGAACCTGTGTTCCTCAGGGTTGTAAGCACACAAGTTGCCCTTGCTCAGCTGAATAACCCCACCCATGCTCTTGCAGGCAACCCTGATTGAAGTCAGTGGGCCACAAACACACAAAGAAAGACATGAAGGCAGGAGAGAGATTTGTTACTAAGAAAAGGGATTCAGGAGGAGGAAAGAGCTAGGGGAGAAAAATGGGAGGATGAGGTCAATGCATCATACATATGAAATTGTGAAAGAGTAAATAGAAAATAGATTGAGGGAAAAGTAAAACAATAATGAAAAATAATTTCTAAGTAATTTCCTATTGAGTCACTATTGGAGTCCTTTGTTACCCTACCCCCAATACATAATCTTTTGACATGCCTCCAAAGATTTCTGCTTGCCAGTTTGCTTTTTTCTTGCTGTTTTGTATTTTTCAAATATGAATTAGTTGTTGGGGAGGGCTGTCTGAAACACTCTCAGAATGTTACAGGCATTGCAGTTGTCCTTGGATGGCCCCCCTCAGGGGTGGAAGGTAAGTCTCTATTGCTGAAGATACCACAAACTTCAATGCAGAGCCCAGAGGTGCCTGATCTGAAACTTACCTGAAATCCTCCTCCCTGAGGACTAGATTTTATGGTACCAGAAGGTACCATGTTTCCAAAGGAGGGAAGCAACCAACAGTTCTACTCAGCTATGATTCTTATGAACTGCAAAAATAACCAACATGGAAAGGTAACTCTAAGAGTGTAGTAGTGGAACACATACCATGGTGGTAACCACCAGCTCTCTAATTGGACTTATGACCTGCTCAACAACGTAATAGCCTGATATTGGAAACCTGGCTAACTACCCAGGACTAGTGAAGTCACGGATCTTGGAGGAGAACCTACATTTGCCACTTTACTAAATCAGCATGATCCCTAACTAGACTCCACATATTTATCATTATACCCACAGAAAAATACAGCTCTCACTCTCATCAAGGAAACTTCTCTTTGCAGGAGACAAGAGGCCATTATGGAAAGCCACAACCAGGCCCCAGGGATATGTCTACCAAACAACTCCACATCTAAGGTTCGGAGTTCGCTGTACAATAGAGAGAGTGGAAATTGTAAGAGCTGGATAAACAGAGCTTGATATGAGATTGTGTTGTCCAGGAAGGTCAGAAGTTGCATACATAAAGTCTGATCAACGGGACTATTTAAACATGAGCTGAAGAAGGACCAGAAATATAGACTTGCTGATGTGAATGGAAGACCATAAGACCTCAGTCTTCCAGAAAGAACTGCAGATAACTAAGCATTGTTACATACAGACAAGTGACATACAAACTGAGCAGGTTGTTTTATGTATTTGTGCATGTACATAAGCAAGAAATATATTTTTATGTATGTAACTAATAAAAAATAACACACGAATTTGAAAGAGAACATGAAAGGGTATATGGAAGGTTTTGGAGGGAAGACAGGAAATGAGAAAACAACATAATTATGTATAAGTTCAAAAGAATAAAAGATTTTAAAAATTATATTGGATTGATCTATGTTGGTTTCCATCGAACAGTGGAAGCCATAGTTATTTACATTTCTCTATTATTTGCAGCAGTAGCAATATTATACTTGGACAAATACTAGTGATGTGCCAGGCACTACCTAAATCTTATAAGTCACCTGGAAAGTACAATGTCCAGATACTTATAATGATCTCATCTTTCAGCTGAGCAAGTAGATCACAGAGAGGCCACACAGCAGGCAGGTGAGTATCAGGACTCTAATACTAAAGAACTTCTTTGGACTATTACTAGAATTAGAGCTGAGGCCACGTCATATCCCGATCCTCCCACACGCCATCGCTCCTTGCTCTCTCCAAAGGTGGTCATCGTGATTATAATCTTGCAGCTGCATCAAAGACACGGTGGCCCTGTGGATTCAACTGCAGGTTGAGGAAGCAAATAAAAGTGAGTGTTCATTTTCAGCCTTTATGGGGATCTTTTCATCTTCAAAGTCCTTTGTGAATATTAAACAATTAATCCCGCTGGAAGCACTAGGCACCTGGGAAGGCGAAGTTTCCATTAATGTTGAGAAACTCTTATTGCTTTGGGGGAGCTTTTGCCTTTCAGACCTGCTTCTAAAGCCAGGAAGCTTTTCCGCAGACATGAAGCGCACTTCTATTTCCATGTTTCTTGCAGTTGGATGCAGGAGATTTGAGACCTCCAAGCACGATGCTTTTCAAGTAACTTTGAGGAGTTATAAATCTTTGCAGGGTTTGCTTCCTCAACACTCTCTCTCTCTCTCTCTCTCTCTCTCTCTCTCTCTCTCTCTCTTTCTCTCTCTCTCTCTCTCTCCCCTTTCTCTCTCTCTCACACACACACACACAGACTTATGAACATGCACATAAATCCATAGTTATAATGAAAAATCATAGGACTTAATGGCAGTCTTGTGTATCAGCATGTGGATACTAATCTACCAAATGTCACAGAGAGGAGACTTTCCTGTTATAGCTGGTCATAACTATGCTGTTGTCTCTGTGGTGCATTAGGCCAGCACACTTACTCACTAACTGAAAAACTGATCGCTCAAATTCCAATCAAGGGACAGTTCAATTGATCAAGACCTATTGTGTGTACTGTACTTTAGGATTGTGCAATTCTTTTGTGACTACCAGGGCAGCGTGTTCTAAACATGTCTGCTGAATATCACCCAGCTACTTGTTGAAAATTACAAGTCAGCATGCTGAGATTTTCATCCAGTAGTTCTAGAAGATGTCTAAGAATGTGTGTGTGTATGTGTGTGTGTGTGTGAGAGAGAGAGAGAGAGAGAGACAGAGACAGACAGACAGACAGACAGACAGACAGAAATTTGGGTCCTTTGCTTAAGTCAAATAAGTATTGTGATACTTGCAGTAAAAAGCACCATAACTACATAGCATTCATCCACAGAGATAAATGAAATAATGGTGACAGACCCTTATTCATCGGCCCTTACCATTTCTGTTGCCACACCTGTAAGGTACAGGGTAATATATGTCCTTATATATTCCCACACACCTCCCCCTCGCCTCCATGGTACTCAGCTTGGCTCATGTGGGGCTTTATAAAGTTTACTACACCATTCATCTGTATAACACGCACACACTGAGCATAATAAGGCTTTATAAAGTTTACTACACCATTCATCTGTATAACACGCACACACTGAGCATAATAAGGCTTTATAAAGTTTATGTTCTATTTAAGGACAGAATTTTAAAATAAATACTAGCTGTTCAATCCACAGTGGCAGGGCGGATGAAAGTTCACGGGAGAGACTGCTCCTGCAAACATTTTTGGTAGAGAGGAGCAGGGAAGGCACCAGAGAGGAAAAGACATGAGAATGTTTTGAAGTTTGGGAGGAATTTACTCTGCAGTTAAAATGTTATAGGGAACCACGAAGAGGGAGGACATGCAAAATCACAAAGGTGAGAGATATCTGGGGATGCAGGTGTGTTCGAGGGAGGGAAGACACAGCGGGAGCTGGGAAGGAGGGATTCTTCACCGAAAAATATTGTCCTTTTACACAGTAGTCATGAATGATGATGAAGAAGAGCTCAGGACACATCATTCTGGCTACTTGGGGTCGTTGTAATGAAATACTTTGTGCTTGTGCAGCTGGCTTTTCAGATAACAAACCTTGTAGAATCTGGATTATTTCTGAGAAAGCTTGAGTCTGACTATACGTATAGTGTGTCACTCAGAGATAGTCCTTCCCCATTTGAACTCCTGAGTTAATTTGTAGACAACTTCTGTTGTTACTAGTTTATTTTATTCCAGCCTTCTTTACCTTATGCTATTTTACATTGGACTAATTATTCTTTAGGCTTTAGTGAAACCTCCTTTTTCCCTACTAATTTACAGATCTACAGATCAACTTTGAATTTATTTTTTTGGTTTTTTATTTTTATTAGTGTGTATACATGTTCTCTCTCTCTCTCTCTCTCTCTCTCTCTCTCTCTCTCTCTTTCTCCCCCCCACGCGTGTGCGTGTGTGTGCCTACATGCTTGCACACACCCGTGTGTACACACACACTCACACTCACACAGTGGCTCCTGCAGACAGGGGTTCCTACAGAGGCTCGATAAAGATGTCAGACAAAGCAGGACAACGATTTGGCACAGAAAAAAGCTGAAGGCAACGAGAGGAGACAGAAGGCCCTTACAGAAGGGTAAGTGGAGGTTTGAGCTTTGTGAGTGGTGTAGGGAGGAGAGGATGGTTTGGCTCAGTAGCCACCGTGCCTGTGAGACAGACTGGACAAACAAAGTGTGGGGAAAGTGTATCAAAAATCAGTCAGAATATGTTGTGAGCAGTGCTTTGGCATGTAAACTCTTAAGCTACATTTGGAATTTAATTTCTAGACTCAGTAAATTTACAATTTGCTGCCTCAGCCCAGCCCCACACCCTCCCTCACTCCTATGCTCACTGAAACAGCTAAATAATTAAATCCTGAAAGGCTTTTAGGATATGCTTTGTTGTTGAAGCGCATCTGCTACGTGTTGGGGCGGGGGTGGGGGGGGGGAGGCTTCCCAGCAGATGTTCTTTTCCTTTGGCTTGTTTGTTTATCTATGGAAATGAATATCGTAACCATCCTCCCCGGTAAGTTTGATAAACAGAACTCCTTCCCACACGCCTCTGCTTCACTCTGCCCTTCATGGTCCTTTATCAAGCCTTTAAGGATCTGTGCTGCGCAGCTAATTATTTCCCCCTCGCTGCAGAGTGTGGATGCAAGAGAAGGTTATCTCTGTCTCCGAACAGAACACACTGGGACTCATTTGCACACAGTACTCTCTTGCCTGAAAAGTCAGAGTGTTTAGAGTGGAAGCCAGGACCCACCGGGACGTTGGGCTCTCTCAGTAGTCAAATACAGTACATTCTCTTCTTTGAGAAATGAACCAAGCACCGTTAAAGTATGACCTACCAATTATAAAGGAAGACAGAGCAAACAACGACCAAAAGAAAAAAAAATGAGTTTGTATAATTTGATAATAAGAAAAGCGTTTAGTTTTTTAATGGAAATCGGTGCGAGGTTAGGTGTTCTAGGGAAGGAAGCTGGTATGCAATCTTTGATAGGCTCTTCATAACGATCACAGCCACAAGGAGACTTAGTACACACCGGGAATGCTATTAGTCTCTGAATTTACTGGGACCCCTTGGTTAAAGAGCCCCCTAGGGAACCCACAAGAGAGACATTTTCTTTCAGATTCTGCACAGAGATAGCCAAAATTATATTGACTCAATAAGAGGACATAACTAAGTCACCTTTGAAATACAGATGAGGGAGGAAGGAAAGGAAATTTTAATTAAGCCTGGTACGTTATCATGTAACACCATGAGAAGCCATGAGGGATATTTTTAAATTATGTGCAAACGTCACGATATCAAAACAGGAAGAGGAGATTTTGTATGGTAAAGGTGAGATAAGGTTTTGCTTCCAAGTGGAGCCACATTTAACGGCACTAAAGTTTAAGGAGAGATTTTAATTATAGTTTATTTTCCTTAGCATCATTTAACTTACATTTTTTTGGATCAACGTCCTGTTAGAGAACCCTTATATTCTAAAAGGACACTAGCCTACTTTTTGTTCCTACAGGAAGAGAACATGTTTTCCTCCCATCTAAATATCTGCAGAATGATTTTCCCCCATACTTGAAATTTATGCTCTCGCCAGGATGTATCTGCAGGTAAATCTGTTTCTGACCTCCTGATAGTTGTGTCGGGTGGCCCTCTTCCATCTGTGTATTTATGTCTTTGTGGAAGGAAATCTCTTCTCCCACATCTTCCGCCACTGCTTGCTGAATGTCCTGTTTTGCTTTTCTCTTTGGGTAGAGCAGTCATCAGCAGGCATCAGAGTGGACGTCACAGGCAGTTGTGCTGTCCAATGGGGGTGCTGAAACCAAACTTGCATCCTCTGCAAGACCACTCCAGCTCCTAACTCCTAAACAAACTCCTCTACTCTTTTACCTTCATACTTCCCCAGCCCCAGGCTGGGTTTCCTCAGCCATCCTGGTGTGATTTCCCATTTTCTTATCACTTCTGCCCCCAACTGCTTTAAATATTGGTTACACTTGTGCCACTGTCACCTGTGGAGTTCTCTCTCTCTTCCTTTCTCCCCCCTCTGTCTCCCCTCACACACACACACACATACACACACACACACACACACACTTCTTATCATTCATTTTTTTATCAGTCTGTTTTGTCTTTGAGATATTTTACTCACATTTAGCAAACATTTTTGTAGCTTGTTGGGTATTCTAAATGATATTTACTTTAAGTGTGGAGTTACAAAATAGCATTTAAAAAACAATGCTGATGTTTTCTTAATTTTCTTCACTGTAAGTTAAATCGAACAAATCTTCTCATACGCCCCCCCCCCAATTTGTCTAACACCGTTTTCTCATCTTAGACAAATGAGGGCAGTGTGAAGGCAAAGTTCCTAGCCAATGCCCAAAGGTTCATGCTGTCTGTCAGTGGCTCAGTTAGTTCTATTTAGTGGAGCTTGGACTGTCTCCATCACTAAGGAACAGCTGATATTATTTTGTATAATCTCCAGCGTTTTTACTGGAGTACATTAAATTAGATTTAAAATTACTAAGAATATTTCCAAGATTCAAGTCATTTTCAGGAGAAATGAGCAGCTGCCTCATTCAGTGTCTTCATAGGGAGCATGAGGACGGAAGTACACTGATATGTTCAGAGCTGATGGCAGGCCAGATGCCATTTCAAACTGGAAGCCACCCAGCAATTAGCATCTGTTCAATGCTTGGGCCACGGTTGGCAGCCTTCATACAAATAAACCTTTGGAATAGAACCAGTTCATAATACAATAACTAAACACACTCTTAATTACCTAATTTCTCTCATAATCATCCATATTTTAGATCTAAACTAAAACATTGCAACATACAAGTGTTAAAAAAGTACTAGAATTTGAATTAATTCACATTTTGTCATTGCAAATTGAAGATAAGGGGGAAGACAGGACAAAGCAATCAGAAAATTCCAATCTGTACCTACACGTGTGTTTCTTCTTTAGTCTAAAAGAAAAGGACAGGGGTCCAACTATGTGCTCAATGAGACAGAACCATAATGCACAAGTCCTGAAAACACAGGACTGTCTGAATCTAGAATGCAGAATTCAGCTGCTACTGATATCACCAACGACAGATTCAAAATAATGCCAATGGGATTTCTCTCAAACTTCTTGTATGCACATGACTAGGAGACAGAGTTCCGCCTTGGGGTTCTTAACAGCTTATTGGGGATGCTTATTCTTTCTTTCTTGTCATAGTGTGCTTCTTTCTTGTGCTTGGCAGTATGTTATGTGAGAGATGATTTGGGGGCCAAATAAGTAAGATCTGCCCTGCAGTTGACCCCTCAACTCTTCTTTCATGTACAGTCACCACTGCTGCATGGAACACACACCAACGCCATCAAGTCTTTTATTTTGTTTTAATAGAATACACCTAAGTTTAATCCACATTATACTACTGGTACTGCCTCTTCCGCTGCTTCTGCCTTTAAGACTTGAGAATGAGTATTGTTCGTGTGGTACACAGGAATTAAGGAAGGCCAGATGCATCTTTAGAGAGGACACAGGGGCTGGAATTAACTCGCAATGCTATGCAGGAATTAAAAGTATCCGATAATCAGGAAGACTTGGTAGAGATCTTTGCCCGGGGCCCAGTTCTGAACATATGATAATCGTTCTTTAGAATGAACTGGAAATAGGCTGGCACACAGCACACTTATTCTCCAGTGTTTAGGGCAGTGAGGTGGAGAGAGTATAAGTTTGAGGCTACGTTGGGCTAAAAAGTGACATCATGAAAAGAGAAGTGAAGAAGAGAGAGAGAGAAGGGGGAGAAGGGAGGGAGGAAGGGAGGGGGAGGGAGAGAGAGAGAGAGAGAGAGAGAGAGAGAGAGAGAGAGAGAGAGGGAGGGAGGGAGGGAGGGAGGGAAGGGAGGGAGGGAGGGGGAGAGAGGGAGACACAGAGAGAGAGAGAGAGAGAGAGAGAGAGAGAGAGAGAGAGAGAGAGAGAGAGAGAGAGAGAGAGAGAGAGAGAGAGAGAGAGAGAAAGAGAGAGAGAAGGATGGAGGGAAGAAAAAAGAGGAAGAAAGGAAGGAAAGAAGGAAAGAGGGAGACTGTAATGGTGTCCTGGGTGAACAGTCCCATCTTCGTACATACACTCGTCAAAATGCTGTCAGAAATTGCACAGACTTCCTACAGTTTATAAAGGATCTGCTTCCATGACCATCTTTGATGACTTGTGTTCTCATTTCATTCTTTGAGTCATTCTGGATGCTTCCCTTTACTCTGGCATTTCCTTTATTGTGGAGCTTTATGGTTTGATGTAACACTATTTGCCTGCACTTGTTTTTGTTGCCTGGGCTTTCTAAAGGTTTGCACAAAATATACCTCCTGTGCTGATGGCATAATGGTTCTCCCCTGTGCTTTCTTATAGGATTTTCAGGGTTTTCAATTTAAGCATATAAACCACTTCCTGTTAGTTTCTGCATACGTGAACGAGAAGAGTCCAAGTTTCTTCTGCAAGTACGTATGCACTTGCAGAATGGGGGCAGATACCTGCAGACTGCATGTCTCAAATATATATATATATATATATATAGAGAGAGAGAGAGAGAGAATTTCATTCATTATCAAGAAAACCAAGAAGTCCACCATAAAATGGACAAAAACCTCTATAGACATTTCTCAAAATAAGTCATGGAAACGGCAAAAAAATATAAGCAGAAAAACCCCTCTGAAACAATGACTACCATCATGAAACATTATGAGAGTGTCAATCAAATCCACATAAGAACTTATTGTACCACCATAACAATTTCTATTATAAAAACAGTAAACGTGAACAACTGTTGGTGGGGCTGTACACAAAAGGAACCGTGGCAGAGTGTTGTTTGGGATGTCTATTAGTGTAGTCAATGTGGGTAACAGCGTGGAAGTTTCTTAACAGTTAGAAAAGGAACTAGCATATGACTCAGACTTCCCTCTTCGAGATATTTGTCCAAAGGGAATGAAATCAGCACTTAAAGAGACATCTGCATTCCCATGTTTGTTGCAGTACTGTTCATAATGTGCAATGAACCTATGTGACCACCATTGGATGAGTGATTGAGCAAACATGACACACAACCAGGAGAATGCAATACCATTACTGTAAAGACTGACATCCTCAGAGGTATTCTGTTAAGCTAAATAAAGTAGTTGGGGAAAGACAAGCCCCATGCATAAGCTTAAAACATCGGCCTCACGAAGCGGAGTAGAATGGTGATCATCAGAAACAAGATTGGTGAGGGCACGAGATAGAGGATAGGTGCTGGCCAAAGGATCTGTAATTACGGTCAGACAGAAGGCAGTCTCAGCAGGCCCATTCCACAGCAACGTGACTGCAGTGAATGCTGGCATGTTTCATTCTTAAGAAACAGAAAGAGTCCATGGACTGTGCTCTCTCCACAAAATAACTACGTGAACTGATGTTTCTATGAATTAGATCTAACTGACATTACAGCATCGTACCGTGTATGGAAACACTATACAATAGTCCTTGCCAGGTTAGCACTGTAGTGAAGCTATACACTTCTAACTAGTGATTTTATGGGTCCTGTTATCATCATCCACTCTGGTGGTGTGTGAGCAATCAGCAGGCCCCAGGGCCTGCTGTTGTTGTATTACTATAAGTAAGGGACTTAAGGGACTCAGCTTCTACCAACTCATAAGGACAGGACAACTCCATACCTTTTGTCCTCAAATCCCTTTATTATTGTCTCTTGTGGTTTGAGTACAGCAACAAGGAAGAAACAGATTGAGGGATGAACCACTAATTCTTTGTTGTTAGTTAATTAAACCATTTATTTTATATTCATACATGTATAAAACACATCCTATTCTCACTTTACACACCTGTCAACCACTTCTCCCTCCTACTAGCTCCTTCCCCACATTTGTGCCCTTTGTTTTATCACATACCGAAGCTCTCTTTGTGACCCTGGGTTTGGAACTGTCCTTTAGAGTTTGGTGAGCTCAGCAGTGGGTCCACAGCTGAAGACAATGACTCCTGCTCTCCCAGAATCCTTCAGTAGCAATAGTTTAGTAGGGAGTTTAGATGCATGAGGTCCCCCCTCCCAAGTTCTGACAGAGCCAGCATTTTGTGGGCCCAGAGCAGGTAACCGTAACTGCTCTGATGAACCCATAATTCTTTTCTTTTAATAGAGCTACACATTTTTCTCTGATCCCTTCCCTGCCTCTCCTCTCCCCTCTCCTTCAACCCTCTCATATGGTACCCATTCTCCCAATTTACTCAGGAGATCTTGTCTTTTTCTACTTCTCATGTAGATTAGACCCATGTATGTCTCTCTTAGTGTCCTCATTGTTGTCTAGGTCCTCTGGGATTGTGAACTGTAGGCTGGTTTTCTTTGCTTTATGTTTAAAAACCACTTATGAGTGAGTACATATGATAATTGTCTTTCTGGGTCTGGGTTACCTCACTCAATATGATGTTTTCTAGCTCCATCCTTTTGCCTGCAATTTTCAAGATGTCATTATATCTTTTTTTCTGCTGTGTAGTACTCCATTGTGTAAATGTATCACATTTTCCTTATCCATTCTTAGGTTGAAGGGCATTTAGGCTGTTTCCAGGTTCTGGCTATGACAACTTCATATAGAAAAGCAAAAAACCAAGGATAGCTAAAACAATCCTGTACAATAAAAGAATTTCTGGAGGCATCACAATCCCTGACTTCAAACTCTACTACAGAACTGCAAAACTGAAAACAGCCTAGTGTTGGCATAAAAACAGACAGGAAGACCAATGGAACCGAATCAAAGACCCAGATATTAAACTGCACACCTTTGAACACCTGATTTTTGACAAAGAAGCAAAAATTATCAAGTGGAAAAAAGTATATTTAACAAATGGTGCTGGCATAACTGGATAGCAACATGTAGAAGAATGAAAATTGATTCATATATATCACCATGCACAAAACTCAAGTCCTAATGGAACCCATAATTCTTAATGAAAAAATATAGGAAGTTTTCAGAGATAAGAGAAAATTCTTTCATGCATCTCTAAAATCTAATAGCGGCTAAAGGAGGGAGACTCAGTTTTCTGTAGGAATATGGCCCCTGGTAGCAAATGCTCTAGTGAATGGCACTAGACCCATGCACACAATGGTAGGGCTAGGCAGACTCAGTGGGTTGAAATAGCACATATGAAGTTGAGATGGAGAAGTAGTGGTGGAGCAGAAGAGTTGAAGGGGAGGCTCTCTGGGGTTGATTTGCTCAAAACACATTATATGTATGTATGTATGCAATTCTTAAATAATATAGAATGTATCATTTATCTTCTTATGGAAAAGTTCCAGAGAAACTGCTCTCAAATATATACCTTTAGGGTGTGTGTTGTTCTGGCTTGGTCATGGCTGCAACCTTGAAAGTGTGCATCGTGGGCTCTGGGAACTGGGGCTCAGCCATTGCAAAAATAACTGGGACTAATGTCAAGAACCAGCAGAAGTTCGCCTCTACAGTCAAGATGTGAGTCTGTGAAGAAGCAGTGAACGGGAGGAAGCTGACAGAAATCATAAATCACGACCACAAAAACATCAAATATCTTCCAGGACACAGCTGCCGGAAAATGTAGTTGCCATCCTAAATCTCAATGAAGCAGTACAGGATGCAGATCTGCTGGTGTTCACCACCCCTCATCAGCTTATTCACAACATCTGTGATGAGATTACTGTCAGGGTGCCCAAGAAAGCTTTGGGCATCACACACATCAAGGGCATAAATGAGGGCCCAGGAGGGCTGATACTCATCTCCAACATCATTTGCAAGAAGACGGGGATGAATGTCAGCGTGCTAGTGGGGCTAATACAGCCAACGAGCTTGCTGCCGGGAAGTTTTGCGGGACCAATATTGGCAGCAAAGTCATTCAGAATGGCCTTCTCTTCAAAGAGCTGCTACAGACCTCCAACTTCCACATCACTGTGGTGGAAGATGCCGATGCTGTGGAACTCTGTGGAGCACTGAAAGACATCGTTGCTATGGGAACCACCTTCTGTGATGGCCTCTGCTGTGGGAACAACAGTAAGGCTGCCATCATCCGCCTTGGCCTTGCAGAAATGATTGCTTTCAACAGGATCTTCTGCAAGGGCCAAGTGTCCACGGCCACCTTCCTGGTTGACTGACCTCATCACTACCTGCTATCAAGGGACTGACTCCAAGGTGACCAAGGCCTTCTCCGGGACTGGGAAGACTATTGTAAACTCGAGAAGGAGGTACTGAATGGGAGGAAGCTTCAAGGACTCGAGACCTCTACCTTAGTGTACCACTTCCTCAAGCAAAAGGGGCTTCTAGACCAGTTTCCACTGTTCACAACAGTGTATCAGATCTGCTGTGAAGGCAGACCTATCACCTGCCTCCAGAACCACCCTGGGCATAAAGAAAGGGCATCTGGCTGATGGCTGGGACAGCTCTGCCTCACCTACGGGGAAACGCTTAGAAACTAGGACTTGACAAACAAAATCCTATTTGGCTATAATTCCGAATGTATTTGAATCACTCAACTTTGAGTTGTGAGAGGCAGTTCATTGGCTAAGAGGTATTGGGGAACAGCTAAGCCCTACAAACATGTGAGTGTGTTGTGTGTTTTTGCTTTCTCATTGTATGTGTTTCTGTGATCCCAAACTGGGTGTTCTTTTAATGATTACATATGAAATTTTCTCACTAAAGTAGCCTGTAAGATTGGATCTATCTCAAATAAACTTTATAGATGGGATTCAAATCTATTTTACCCAAGGGAATTTTTTTCTCATTTCTTGGTGTTCATGTTAATGAGCATTAAAATGTTAATTATAATGGGCAAGTGTGGTAAAGATCACCCCATTTTACTGACTTTAAACACTATCTCAAAACTTAACACAACTACTTGAACTTTTGAGTTGGTCATGTTTTAACATGTGGTTATTAAACAGATAATCTACTTGCATATTTGTTCTTGCTATAGTTTTCTGCATTGCTAGCTTTCCTTTTCTTCATTAGTATCCAGAATGGGCCTTTATACAGACTTAGAAATGTCAAAGGTAACAGACACTTTGTGACTTTTGGTTGTTGTTTTGTTAAACAAAGCTTTTTCTGTAAGTATGTGTCTTCAGGGGCTCAAAACCATGGAGAAAGATGTTTTCGATCCTCTTGTAAGATATGGTGGCACATGCCTTTAATCTCATCCCTTGGGAGGGAGAAACAGGATGATCTCTCTGAATTAGAGACCCTTCTGATCTACATAGCTAGTTCTAGGCCAGCCTGGGCTACATGGTGAGATCCTGGAGAAAAAGAGATAGAGAGGCCATAGCTGCATATCTCTACTGCTCATGTGGAAACATAACTAATCAAATGCACTCTTCTACCCTATGTTTTTCTTATTCTTCTTTTTCTTTTTTCTTTTTTTGATTTTTCAAGACAGGGTTTCTCTGTAGCTTTGGAGCCTATCCTGGAACTAGACCAGGCAGGCCTCAAACTCACAGAGTATTGTCTGCCTCTGCCTCCTGAGTGCTGGGATAAAAGAAGTGGAATTAAAGCTATTACCGCCAGGCTTCTCTTAAGTGAGACTGGCTAAGACATCATGGGGTCTCTTTGACCTCTAGGTTCTTAGCTTCCGCACCATTTCAGATTGAAAGTGAGCAGAGTATTGCTGTCTAGGTGCTGTTACTTAAAAAGAAGACAGAGACATTTACGTGAGTTTAGCTCATATAACATTGTCATTAAGCTTGAAATGACACAGTTATCTCTGACGTCAAAAGAAAGCGTAATAGGAAGACATTAGCACAAAGGGCCCAGTCCTCTGCACTGCACAATAGACAACTTCTTACGACAAAGGTACCCACCAGATCCCCTACAACACTGTCTTCATGAAGAACAGGAGAAAGTGCGCAACTGAACATATACAGCTGTTTCTGAGACGTGTTTGTTCACAGTGATGAGAAAAGCAATCAATATATAGGATATAGAATCGCTAGACCCAAAGAACACTATCTCTGGGCTGAGGCAGGCATGAAGACTTCTTAACAGATTTGGAATGGAATTTAGAACATCCCTGAGGTTCCTAGTGCTGTCTCCAGGAGAGACAATAAGTTCTGTTCAATATTTTCACAAGTTATGACTCATAATTCAAATTCCAGAAAGACAGCGTCTGATTGACCCTGACTCTTATCTGGGGAAGCATAGACCACTTCATTAACTGTCAAATTAGACTGAAAATGAGAGAGTTCCTGAGAAAATACAGTGTTCTGCTCTTTACAAAATCATGCAGTGGATGCAGAATAAGCAAGACGCACAAAAACCCATCTTATAATCTTAACCAGTTCTATGGTTCTGTAAGACTTTGGCCACAATATATGTGGAATTCCAAAGGCCAGAGTCCATGACCTGACTCACTCAGTGTATGTTTGGCTACGGGAGAAAAAATAGCTTAATATCCCTGTCTCATAATGACCATAGATAGACGCAGTGCTCCAAGCAAAATTAGAAATGTCCATTATCTTCCCTACACGTGCTTAGCATCTCTGGATAGGAAGAAATTCTTAACACAGATAACTGAAAAGACTGAGCAATGCTGACTATATGGAATCCATATCATCCAATCCAACTCTGAGTCCCATGTCAACCACTAACCAGTTGTTATTACTCTTTGCAAAGCACTGAACATTTATACATATCTCCTTGTCCCCAAGCTATAGTCTTATTATATGTCAAGGTTAAATTTGATAATGGATGTAATGCCAGTAAGTGGAGTGAACTTCACATTGGAGGATAGTTGCTTGTTTTAAAAATAAATAATAGCATTATAGCTCCTGCTGTCACCCCCACTGTTGCTACACCAGCAGGACTCATCTTTCACTGTGGTGATTCAGGGTATGATCATGAAGATGGCCAAGTTCTTTACAGCACTGTTTCTGCTGAAGGGTAGAAGCACAGATAAAATAAAAGCAAAATGTCACAGAAGCAAAGGAGAGCTCAAAACTTGACGATCCCACCACTGGGAAGACATGGTAAAGATCTAACAAACCCTGTGTAGATAGAAACTCTCAGTCTGTCAAGAGTAATCACACATAAAGCAAAACAAAACAGAACAAATGAAAACCAAAGCAAACAACAATAAAATCATATCCCCTGGATTCTTTTTTCCAGTCAGGACATCGCTTTAAATACCTATGTGTGGGGTCTGTATGGATTTCTGTGTACAGTGTGTGTGTGTGTGTGTGTGTGTGTGTGTGTGTGTGTGTGTGTGCAGCAACCTTCAACCTTCAGAGGCCAACATAGGGCATTGGAGTGGCAGATGGTTCTGAGCCACCATGTGTGTCCTGGGACTCTCACTCCAATTGCTGTCTGCAAGAACAACAAGCTCTTAACTGCTGAGCCACCTCTTCAACCCAACTGCTTCAGTTTTTTAAACATATTTTTCTGTCCCCGATAAAAACACTATTTCTGTGGACACAGGATCACTGAACTGTGCCATTCTGTACTGCCCTAAGCAACTTGTGGTGGCTCTCAGGACATGTACTCTTCCCGTTTGCTCTCCCCATGAACATAGTTTTAGGGCAACAGATTGGAATAGAACAGCACCAAGGTATCAAAGGAATCAAGGGAATAGAAACTGTCACACAGAATAATGAACTCTAGACATCCATCAGGCGGGAAATCACTTAGGATATGAATCTCCTCTCACACCATAAATGCTTTTTGTGAAAACTCAGTGTCTTGGGATCAATACGTCAGGAGTTAAGCCACAAGGTCCTCTTCCTCTAATGCACCTAAGGCCACGCAACTAGGTTGGACCCTCAGACATGGGGCCATCTCTACAGACAATCTTTAATCACCCTTATTTAATGGGGGACTTGTCATATTTTTCAATGGGATATTTCAGTTTCTGAGGGGTCATTTGACTATTTGGTTCTTGTGACTACTGGCATAGTAGTGTGTATTTAATACTTAGCAAACCTACTGCATGGATGGAGAATCGGGGCTCAGAGAGAGAAGAAAAACATCGCCCTCATTTCACACTTTTAAGAATCACCCTCAAAGCCAGGCACGTCTTTAATCCCGACACTCGGGAGGCAGAGGCGGGAGGATCTCTGTGAGTTTGTGGGCAGCCTGGTCTACAAAACGAGTTTCAGGACAGCCAAGATGGTTACACAGAGAAACCCTATGTCAAAAAACAAAAAAAACCCTCAATTAAAAAGGCTACATTTACCATTATTATTATTATTTTTTTTTTGGTTTTTCGAGACAGGGTTTCTCTGTGTCTTTGGAGCCTGTCCTGGAACTAGCTCTTGTAGACCAGGCTGGTCTCGAACTCACAGAGATCCACCTGCCTCTGCCTCCCGAGTGCTGGGATTAAAGGCATGCGCCACCACCGCCTGGCTACATTTACCATTATTAATGCTTTGTTCTTTACTTTCTCAAGGGATTGTTTCATTGTTTTGAAGATGAGATTATCTTTTGCTATTTCCTAAAATAACAAACACTTGGGTTCTTGATAATAGGGCTTTCTTGATAATAGGGCTTTCCAGAGTGTTGAATCTAATGATTCCTATCTGAGACTGGAGTTCATTGAGATAGGAAACTAAAGAGAAGTGAAAATACCTCCAAGAGAGGAAGCCAGGAGTATATCTGGGCTCTGCGCCATTCTAGGAGTCATGCAAAGGGATCATCAGGAAATGAAATTGTAGCACTGAGGAACTTTATTGTTAATGGAATTTAAGTAACTCTTAATTCAGCAGTAAATAAAAACTTCTATGGCTCTTTGCCATTCTAACATCTCATTATTCCTGTGAAGTATCACTGGCTGACTGTTTTAATCAATGTTGGCATGAATGCAGTGTAGTGAAATGCAGGCCATTGTAATATAATTTACATTTTTCCAAATTACCAATTAATTCATATTATATTTGCCACATGGTAAACCTGTCCATGTTCCAGATAGAAGGTCTCTGCTAGTTTTTTTTTATTTTACAAATAGCATTTAGTGCTATCTTTCTTAATTGAATAATAATTTATATGCACAAAAAGATATTTTGAAAACTAGACATTCATTTAAAAAAATAAAATGAAATTGTGGTGGTAACTGCCCAGAGACAAATCAAATTTATATTATGTGGTGAATGACTTTGTCTTTTATTAAAAATAGATTTTTTTCCTAATTATAGTTTCCCTTTTGTCTACTCCTCCCAATTCTTCACTAACTCTTCTTCCATTCTTTCTGTTTTTCCCTAGGAAAGAAATGGGCATCTAAGGTATAATAATAAAATATAATATAATAAGAGTGTAAAAGGAGACTGCCCATTCATTTTCTGGCTGTTCAGACCTGAAGAGTCACATAGAAACTATATTAATTACAACACCATTTGGCCAATGACAGGCATATTTCTACCTAGCTCTGACATCTTAAATTAACCTATTTTTATTAATCTGTGTATCTCCATGAGTCTGTGGCCTACCTGTCAGGTTCTAGCATCTGTCTCCCTTGGTAACTATATGGTAACTCCTTGACTCTGCCTACTCTCTCTATATATATGTTTTCATTGACCACCTGACTTTACTCTGCTAAGCCATTGACTGAAACAACTTAATTTATTAGCCAATAAAAGCAACACATATACAGAAGGACATCCCACATCATAAGAGAGAACAAAAACAAATTGTGATAGGACAAAACTCACAAGCAGAAGAAAAAAGACACAAGAAAAAGATATAGATGCACAGACTCATTCATTCACACACTCAAGAATTCCACTGAAACACAGAACTGGGAGTCATAAAATAAATGCAAATGTCCTGAAGAGAGAGAGAAAGAGAGAGAGAGAGAGAGAGAGAGAGAGAGAGAGAGAGAGAGAGAGAATAAAAACAAAACAATAAAAATTAAACATTTAAAAAGAAGATAAAAAAGCCTCTGATAGAAAAGTAAGAGATAAGGGACATCCAAAGATGCCATTGAGTTTGTTCTCTGTTGGCCATCTACTGCTGGGCATGCTGCCTACCCTTAAGAGTGATCTATTTCCCCAGTGTGACTCCATTGGAGAAAATTCAATTTTCATTTGCAAGTGGTTACAAGCTGGAGATTGTTTCTGAGTCAGGGATGGGCACGTGTGTCCACTCCTCTAAGCTCAAGCATTCCATCTGGTGCAGACACGTGTAGCCCTGTAAAGGCTGCCTCAGTCTCCATGAGTCCAAATGTTTGCTGGTCCTGTTCGTTTAGAGGGCCTTGATTCTTTGGTGTCCTCCATCCTCTCTGGCTCTTAGACTCTTTCCTCTTTCTCTTCTGAAGGATTCCCCTGAGCCCTGAGAAGGAAGAATTGATGGAGCCACCACTTTTAGGGTTGAGTATTCCAAAGTCTCTCACTCTCTGCATAATGTCTGTCTATGGGTGTCTGTATTTGTTCCCATCTACTGAACAGGAAAGCTTCTCTGATGGATAAGCAAGGTACTAATCTATGAGTGTAGCAGAATTTCATTAAGAGTCATTTTATTTGGGTTAGTTGTTTGCTGGATACCTAGTTTTCTGAATACTGTATATATTTGTGGAATTTAGAACTCTCCTGAATGTGGAGCTGATAAAACTCTTTTCCCATTTTGATGATATCCTTTGCCTTGTGGAATCTTCTGTTTCATGAGAAGTCCCTCATGATAAAAGTTCCATTGGTCTTAATGCCTAAGCTAATGGTATTCTGTTCAGAAAGTATTTTCCTGTGAAAATGAGTTCAAGATTATTCTTTGCTTATTCTTCTACAAGAGTATCTGGTGTTGTGATAAGGTTTTTGATCCATTTGTAGTTGAGTTTTGTGCAGGTAATAAGTATGAACCTATTTGGATTATTCTCCATTCAGCCACCATGTTTAAACAGCACCATTTGTTGAAGATGCTGTCTTTTTTTCTATGTGTTTCTGACTTCTTTATATAAAAAAATTCAAGTGTCCATAAATGTGTGCAGTTATGTCTTGGTCTTCAATTCAGTTTCACTGATCAATGTGTCTGATTTTATGCCAATACCATGTTGTTATTACTCTGGTTTTGCAGCTTGAAATCAAGGACAGTGATACATTTCTCAGTTTCTTTGTTGCTCAAGATTGTTTTTAGCTATGGCGGGCTTGTTTCTGTTCCCATGTAAAGCTGAAAACTATCTGTTAAAAATCTGTGAGGAACTTTCTTGGAATTTTGATGGCTATTGCAATAAATCTATAGATTGCTTTTGGTAGAGTGGTCATTTTTATTGTATTGCTCCTACTGATCCAAGAACATGGGAGGTTTGCACATCTTCTGATATCTTCGTCAGTTTCTTTCTTCAGTGCCTTATAAGTTTATCATATAAGTCTTTTGGATGGTTAGAGCTGCCCCAAGATACTTTATACTATTTGAGGTTATTATGAAGGGTGTTATTTTCATGACTTTTTTCTTCAGTCCAATTTTCATTTGCATATGGGAGACCTACTGATTTTGTGAGTTAATTTTGCATCCAGATAATTCACTGAAAGTGTTGATCAGCTGTAAGAGTTCTTCTATGGAATTTTTAGGATCACTTGTGTGTAGTATGATATCATATACAAACAAAGATACACTGAATTCTCCCTTTCCAACTTGTATTCCCTTGATTTACTTTATTAATTATCTTAATGCTCTAGTTAAGACTTCAAGTATCATATTAAGTAGGTTTGGAGAGAGAGTTAACAATCTTGTTCTGTACTTTATTTTAGTGGAACTGCTTTGAGTTTTCTGCATTTAAGTTCTTGTTTGTTATAGGTTTGCTGTATATATTGCCTTTATTTTGTTGAGGCATGTCCCTTGTATCTGTAATCTCTCCAGGACTTTTATCATGAAGAGATGTTGGAATATGTCCAAGTACTTTTCTGCATCTAATGAGATGACCATGTGGATTTGTCTTTCAGTTTCTTTATATAGTGGATTGTATTCATCAACTGTATGTTGAGTCATTACTGAATCTCTGGGATTAAGTCTATTTGATCATGTTGGATGATTCTATTGATGTGTTCTTTGGTTATATTTGCAAGCATTTTATTGAGAACTTTTGGATCTGTGTTCATGGGGGAAGTAAGCCTATAATTCTTTTTCTTTGTAAGGTCTTTATATGGTTTGGTTATCAAGGTAACTATAGCCTCATAAACATATTGAGCAATATTCCTTCTCTTTTTATGTGAAATAATTTTAGGAGTATTGACATTAACTCTTCTTTGAAAGTCTAATAGAATTCTGCACTGAAACCATCTGGCCCTCTTTTTTTTTTCTAGTAGACTTTTATTTACTACCTCTATTTCACTAGGGAATATAGGTATGTTTAAATTGCTTATCTAATCTTGGATTTACTTCAGTAGATGGTATGAAGAGAAAAAATTATCCCTTTCTTTTAGATTTTCCAATTTGGCGAAGAACAGATTTTAAAATACATCTTAACGATTCTGTGGATTTTCCCGGGGTCTAAAATTATGTCCTCCATTTCATTTCTAATTTTCTTATTTTAGATAGTCTCTCTCTGCCTTGTAGTTAATTTGGTTAAGTATCAGTATTATCAATTTTATTGAATTTTTTGTCTCATTGATACTTTTTTAGTTTTTTTCAGTTTTATTGATTTCTGCTTTGAGTTTGATTATTTCTTGCTGTCTACTCTTTTGTGTGTGAATTTTTCTTTTTGTTCTAAGGCTTTTGGGTATGCTTTTAAGTTACTAGTATAATGTCTTTCTTTTTTATAATGTAGGCATTTAGTACTATAAACTTGTCTCTTAAAACCACCTTTGTTGTGTTCCATAAGTTCTGGTATATTGTGTGGTCATTTTCATTTAATTCTAGAAAGGCTTTAATTTCTTAATTTCTGTGTTGACCCATTTTTCATTTGGTTAAAAGTTGCTCAGTTTCCACGAGTTTGTAAGTTTTCTGTTATTTCTGCTGTTGTTGATATCCAACTTCAATCTGAGGTGGACAGATAGGATGAACAATATTATTTCAATTTTCTTGCATCTCTTGAAACATGTTTTATGTCTGAGTATGAAGTAAATTTTGGAGAAAGTTCCATAAAGTGCTAAGAAGAAGGTATTTGCTTCTGTGATTTCATGAAATGTTTTGTAAATATGTTAGGTCAGTTTGGTTTATGACATCAGTTAGCTCCAGTATTTCTCTGTTTAATTTTTGTCTGGATGACCTATCTACTCATTGGGTTGGGTATTAATGTCTCCCAGTCTGCACATCTGAGGGTCAATATGCGATTAAAGCTGTAACTATGATTATTTTATGAACTTGGGTAGCCTTGGTTTGGGTGCTTAAATGTTAAGATTTTCAACGTCCTCTTGGTAGATTTTTCCTTGATAAGGGTATATATTTTATTAGTTTTGGTTTGATATCTGTTTTGTTAGGTATTAAAATGTCTACATCAACTGTCTTCTTAGGTCCATTAGCTTGGAACATATTTTTCTTTCCTTTTACTCTAAAATGATGTATATGTCTCTCCTTGATGTTGGTATCTAATTCTTGGCTTTAGTAGAAAGAATAGAACCTGGTTTTTGGCTCCATTCAATAAATGTCTTCTTATGAGGGAGTTGAGATGACTGATATTGAAGGATAATAGTGAGTATTGTTTATAGATTTCTGTTATTTTATTGTTGTGATGGTGGCAGTGGTGGTGGAGGTGGTGCACTTGATTTTCTAGTCTGGGGTTCTTATTGTGTTGTCTTGGGTGTCTTTGGCATGGTTAACCTCTTTAGGTTTGAGTTTTCCTTCTAGTGTCTTCTGGGGCTACTTCTTCTATTTGTAGAAAAATTTTGGTTAACTATGGTTTTATTGTGGAATAGAATATCTTCATCTATTATAATTGAAGGTGTTGCTGTATATTGTGGTCTGGGCTGTTCTTTTGTGGTCTTTTAGAGTTTGCTGGACATCTGCTCAGGCTCCTTTAGCTTTTAGAGTCTCCATTGAGAAGTATATTCTAATAGGTCTGTATTTTTATGTTATTTGGTCTTTCCCCCTTACAGCTTTTAATGTTCTTTCTTTGTTCTGTATATTGAGTGTTGGTTATCATGTACTGAGGAGCATTTCTTCTCTGGTCCCATCGTTTTGGTGTTCTGCATTCTTTTTCTACCTTGGTAGGTGTCATCTTTTTTTAGGTTAGGCAACTTTTCTTCATGATTTTCTTAAAAGTATTTTGTGGTCCTTTAATTCAAGTTTCTTCTCCTTCCTCTATTCCTGTTAGTCTTAGATTTGGTCTTTTTATAGTGTCTTAGATTTCTTGGATGTTCCGTGCCAGAATTCTTTTTTGAGATTTAACATTTATTTTGATTGAGATATCTCTTTCTTCTATCATGTTTTCTTTTGCTTTTGGGATGATTGCAATTCTAGGTGCTGGAATTCTGGTCTTATCTTTGCTCTTGGGATTTTTTTTTCTTCTTGGTTCCTGTTGCCCTTTTTGGTTCTTAGGAGTGTGTGGCCGCTGTGTGTTGCTGGAGAGGAAATTCTTCTGGGATCCTGACAGGTGTGACCACTGAAAAAAGGTAGAATATATTTCGAGATTTGGGGAGCTGACACTTGGGTACAGGGATAGGCTGGGAAGTCTGAGTGGGTTCACAGGAGGGATGGAAGCAGAGTGCTCCATCAGGAGCTTCTTAGTGTCCTGGGAATAGCAGTAGGGAATAAGGATGGCCCACCATATGCTACTGATCTGGGGATGAGGTTGGGAAGAATGAAATTGAGGGAGAGTCATCTGACAATCTTCTATCTGCTTTGCTGGCCTATTTTCTTCTCAGGTGGGTTTGGCTGTCAGGTTCCTAAGGAATACTTGCTGTAGGTAGGAGCTAGGACAATGAGACGGGTGGTGGGAGAAGATCTTTATCATGGGTAGGAGATGGGGACAGATAACAAGGGTAGGTTGTAGTAGGTGATCTGCTATCAAGCTTGGAGTGAGAACCGGGCATTGGATTTGTAGGAAAGGAGAGAGAGAGAGAGATGAAGATTTGCAGTTAGTCTACCTAATTTCCCTGGTCTGGCCTGGAGGTAACCAGTGAATTACATAATTTTGTTAGTATGTACTTCCAGATATTGAATCAAGTTGTTTAAACCAATTTACGAACTGCTTAAAAAATTTAGCAGTATACCATGGATTCTGTTAAAACTCATTCATTGTTGCCTAAAACTTTATTTTTAAAAGCTGCTTATTTGGCTCCATGATTTAAAAATCATATTTTGATTGCCAAGTATTTACACTTTTAAACTTCTTAATAATTATGTTAATATATCATTCCACTGAAAGATTTTTACCCTTTTACTTTTGTGACTGTCTGAGTCAGGGTCCTGTAGAGTAACAGAACTTATATAATAAATCTCTCTATGTACAGAATGGGGATTTATTAAAATGATTTAAAGACTATAATCCAGCTAATTGAACAGCGACAGATTGTGAATGGACAGTTTCAAAGTACACTAGATGCTCAGTCCATAAACCCAGATGTATATGCTGAAATCCTGAAGAAGTAGGTTCGAATGCTAGAGATGGAATGGACTTGCTAGCAAGGCAAGGGTAAGCAGGCAAAGAGCAAAAGCTTCTTTCTTCCACATCCTTCTTTAGCCTTCTAGCAGAAGGTGTGACCCTCATTAAAGGTGCATATTCCCAATTTACCCTTGCCGAATATTAGTACTGATAAACCGTAATGAGTAGCTAAAACTCCACAGGTTCATTGCAAACAACTTTCCCTAGCCTTGAGCCAGATTAAACCGCGTCCACACCGTCAAGTTAACTGACCATCAGAAAGGTGTGCACTCGATATGTTTCATGCTATATGTGTACGACATGATGAAGAGCTCCACAGTAAATCGCAGTAGATTTTTAAAAATCTTAGAAACATTGGCTCTGGAATTGTGTCTTAAAGTTGAGTTATAATTTTTCAGTCATGGAAATGAATGTTTGAGGTTAAGGAAACCATTTTTAGCAGGTATAGAGGGAAAAGACTAAAGAACACTTGCTTGAAACATCAAGGAATGAGGGCTTAGCAGACAGAAAAACTCAAACGATGGAGGCTTAGTATGAGAAAAAGCTGGAAAAGTAGGCAATAACCAGGGCATTCAACATCTTCCCGTACACAGATGAGAAGAGTCTTTTCTTCCACACTCTGAAGGAGCCCTGAAATGAAGCTGGAATTGTCTCTACCCTAGAGATAACCGTGTTGGTAAAATGTCTTGCAGATCCACAGAAGAAAGGCCTCAAGACTTAGGAGTGAAGGACTTGGTGAGGGAGGAGTTGGAGAGGAGGCCATCAGGGAAAAGCCGACGTTTGGCCAAAAGAGCTAAATCTGGTAACATGGGTAGAGCAGGGCATAGAGCCATTTCCGGTTCCCTACTCTCCCTTGCCTTCCTGTGCATTGTAATAGGATTACCCCAAACAGTCAGACTCACATAGGTGTTCGCGTCGCATTCTCAGAGACTGAATCATTTCCAGCTGTAAGAGTTAAAGAACATTAACTTTTCTTTTCTCAATTTTAGTATCTAAAGGAGGAAAGTGAAAACATTGCATATTTCACAGGCTGGTGATGGGAGTAAATACATGAGAGGCATATAGAGTAGACCAGCAGAATTTCTGGAAATTGCTAGACAAGCAGTAAATGCTCTCAGCTTTATAAGTCATGTGGTCTCTATCTAAACTATACCACCTGCTTTCATATCAGGGAAAATAGCCATAGAGAACATAAAAACATGTATGTGTGTTACAATTCATCAGATTACCTTGTAGCTATGGTTTGGGGGTCCATGGCTTAGAGCATTCTTTGTATGACTTATAAATACTGGATATTATATTTATTTTTATTAAAAATTCTTACTTGGTGTTTAAACAGGGTTTCATTATGCAGGAACTCATAACCTCCAGACTATTGGAATTACAGGTGAGTGACTATAAGATTTTTATGTTACTCTTATATTAACAATGAGTTGTAATATCCTTTGATACATTCTGTTTGATAATTAGAAAACAATAAAATTTCAACATCAATACTCTCTCTGATTTTGTAAAGTCAAGGTTCTAGTAAAGATGTTGCATCATATAAGGATGTTCAGTGGTTAGTATCACTTAAACACACATGCACACATGGATTCATACGGATACACCCCTGTAGTAGATTTTGCAGATTCTTTTTGCTGCGAGGTTTTATAATCTTCACCAGGAAAATTTGGGTTTGAATGTGTTTCATAGGATACAGTGTTCTACACAGAGCATACGGGTGAGATCCAATTTTTAACAAGACTGGTTCTTAACACCATCTTCACTGCCATTCTTGTTACTATTATCCAGAAAAATCCCATTTTGAAAAGAAAGCACCCAGGTGCCAGGAGTTGGTTCTGCCAGCATCTTGGCATCCTTCCCAGGGACTCATCTGCTTCAACTGCTCAGTCAAGGTCCAACAGTTTAGAACATATGGTTGGAACTTCTTATCTTGGAGATTTGCTGCTGGAAACTCCTTGAGAACACACATTTGGTGTTAGTAGTAAGTTGGCCCAAGAAGTATGTGTAATAGGCCCCCGACCTAACTCTATGTGAAAGGAACCATCCTGACCTTAAAACCCAACATATAAGCTCTAACATCTGCCAAAATGAAAACAAATGCCTAATCCATCAAAGTCCTAGACCATAGTTTCATATATCTACACACTTTCTCTTTTCAGTTTCTGTAGGCCTGCTTCTTGTTACTTAGTGGGATGGTCAGGATATGTTTTTTATGTATAAAAAACAAGGGCTATAGGGCTTAGGGCTGTGTGATTTGTGCAGGCTTCCCTTGTGGCTTCTGGCTGGTAATAAAGACTTTCTTTTTAAATTTAAAAGTGTCTGTGTGGTGGTCTCTGGTGGGCTTGCCTCACAACACTTGGTATGTATGAAAGCCTCAGTCTTATGGGAAATTACTTCAAGATCTTAAAGAAGATGAACATTTCCATTTTTCATTATTTATGTGCCAAGAGAAATTAGTATATGCTAGAATGATATCATTCTCTATATACAGTGTAGGATTAGTTTTCATGAAGTTTGAAGGTCATGTCTCAATGAATTCTGGCATGAAGTATCAGTATTTAAACTGATCTGGAAGTCTTCTTACTGTCAAAGAAGAGCTCTTTAGATTGGTATTTATTTAACCAGTTCATCCCATTCTACAACCACTTGAGGTTAAAGTGGTTGGGATAACAAAAGATCTGAAAATTTATGTTTCAAAATTAAGTCTGCGTGCAAACACAACTAGATTAAACAAATTCTTCATAGGGTCTATTGATTGTACAGATACCGCCTGCACCAATTGAATCAAGAGGTGAGTGACTGGTCTCCCAGCTAGACAACCCAGTTTCAAGGCCACAAGCCTGGGTCATATCCTTTGCTCCTCCTCTACCCATCACAGCCTCATTAGCTGGTCAGCAGTCAAGGCTCCTGTGAGTAGGCTCTTTCACAACCACACCCCCATTGGGCTTTGTAATCTCCAAATCCCAGTCAGTCCCCCAAGCCTAACCATCCACCTGTGGCTCCCAGAAACACAGACACCACCTACACCAACTGGAGGAATAGTGACTCTGGAGGCACAGGCACCATCTGTACCAAACTGAAGGCAAAGATGCGTATATGCCAGTGCAAGAATACATTAAACAACATAAAGAACAAACTGGAACCACCAGAACCTAGTGGTTTTACAAGAGCAACACCTGAACATCCCAACCTACAAGAAGCAGAAGAAAACAACCTTAAAATAACTTTATGATAATGATAGAGACCTTTAAAGAGGAAATGAAAAATTTCCTTAAAGAAATTGAGGAAAAGACAAACAAAAAATTTGAAGAAATAAATAAATCCCTTAAAGAAAGTCAAGGAAGCCCAGAAAAAAAAAAAAAAACAATTAAACAGGTGAAGGAAATAGTTCATGATGTGAAAACTGAAATAGAGGCAATAAAGAAAACACAAACCGAGGGAATTCTAGAAATGGGAAATATGGTAAATGAACAGAAACTACAGATGTAACCATAACCAACAGAATGGAGGAGATAGAAGAAAAACTCTTGTTACTGAAGATACAAAAGAGGAAGTAGATTCATTGATAAAGGAAACATTAAAGCCAAGAAAGTCATAATACAAAAAATCCAGAAAATCTGGAACACCATGAAAAGACCATACCTAAGAATAATAGGGATAGAAGAAGAAGAAGTGTAGCTCAAGGGCACAGAAAATATATTCAACAAAGTCATAGAAAGAAACTTCCCTAGTCTGGAGGAGGAAATGCCTATAAAGATACAAGAAGCTTATAGATCACCAAAAAGACTGGACCAAAGAAAAGTCCCCTTTTTATATAATATTCAAAACACTCCACATGTATAACATAGAATTTACAAGCTGCGAAGGAAAAAAACCAAATAATATAAAAGGTAGACCCTGACTTCTCAATGGAGACTCTGAAAGCCAGAAGGTCCAGAACAGATGGTCTTCCCTTGTTATCAGATTAGTGAATACCCTATCATTACAGAAACGTCATCCAGTAAATGAATGAAGCAGATGCAGAGATCCACAGCCAAGCACCAGTCTGAGCTCTGGGAGTCCAGTGGACGAGAGAGAGAAGGGATTATAGAAGTAAGGGGGGGGGGCTCGTTAAGATCATGATGGGGAACCCACAAAGACAGCTCAACTGAGCTCAGGGAAACTCACAAAATCTAGACCAACAGCTGGGGAGCCTGCATGGAGCCTAACTAGGCTCTGTGCATGTGGGCGACAGTTGTGTAGCTTGGTTTGTATGAGGGGCCCCTGGCAGTAGGACCAGGACCTACTCCTGATGCAAAGCTGCTTTTTGAACCCTGTTCCTTGTGGTGGGCCACCTTGTTCAGCCTCCAGTATTTCTCGTTTAGTTTTTGTCTGGATGACTTAGCTGTTGGTGGGAGTGGGATATGGATGCATTGCTTTATCAGTGTGTGAAGATCAATATGTCATTAAAGTTGTAGCTACGTTTATTTTATGGACTTGGGTGCCCTTGTATTTGGTGCATAGATGTTAAGAATTGCAATGCCCTCTTGGTGGATTTTTCTTTTGATGAGGGTACAGTGTCCTTCTCTATTTCTTTTGATTAGTTTTCAGTTGAAGTATATTTTGTCAGATGTTAAAATGTCTGCACAAGCTTGCTTCTTAGGTGCATTTGCTTGGTTTATTTTCTCCAACCTTTTACCCTGAGTTAATGTCTATCCTTGATGTAGATATCTATCTAGATAATGCTTAAATTAGGTTTTATCGTGGAAAGGCTTTTTTCTCCATCTATTTTGATTTACAATTTTTCTAGGTATAGTATAATCTGGGCTCTCATCTTTAGCCGTTTAGAGTCTGTAGAACATTTTTTTGAGATCCTGTTGGATTTTAGAATCTCCACTGAAAAATCAGGTATTATTCTTATAGGTTTTCCTTTGTATGTTATTTGGTCTTTTTCCATTGTAGTTTTAAGTATTCTTTCTTTGTTCTGTATGTTTAGTGTTTGATTATTATATGCAAAGGGAACTTTCTTTTCTGTTCTGTCCATTTGATGTTGTGTATGCTTCTTGTATCTTGATAGGCACTTTTTGTTATGCCCATGTCATGAACTCTCTCTCCCCTCAATGACCAGCAGAAGTCTGAGAGTTCACAGGCAAAAGCAAAGAGGTTTTATTGCAAGCTTGAGCTTGGGCTCTCTGTCTGCTCCGACACAACATTGAGATCAGCTATGGGACAGGTTTTAAAGAGTAAATGATTGGAGGAGTAGGGAAATTCTAGTTTCAGATGGGAATTGAACTTCTCAAATGGGCAGGAATAGGGTGAAAGAAGTCTTGCCAAATGGGGGATTAGTACTGGCATTGCTGCTAGGAAATTGGTCACCTATATACAAGTTGGGTAAGCTATTTTTAATGTTCTGGAATAGCTAGTACTTGTTTGTCTCAATTCTAATTGGTTCTCCATAGGTTACAGTTTGTGGTTTTTTTCTGGTTATTGTAAGGATGAGGGCTTAGTTCTAGTAATGTTAGTCTGTAGCCTGTCATGGCTGCACTGATATTAAGTTAGGCTTCTTCACTTCTTTAGATTTGGAATTGTTTTCTTTTATGGTTTGTTGGAAATATTTTCCATGCCTTTTTCCTGTATTTCTCTCCCTTTTCTATTCTTCTTAGATTTGGTCTTTTCATCATGTTTCAGGTTTTCTGCATGTTTGGTTCCTCAATTTATTTGAATTTAACATTTTCTTTGACCAAGGTATTCATTTCTTTTATCATGTCTTTAATACCCAAAATTCTCTCTTCTATATCTTGTATTTTGTTGGTAAGACTTGCCTCCGAGTTTCCTGTTTGAGACCTAAATTTTTTATTTCCAGATTTCCCTTGATTTGGGTTTTCTTTATTGACTCTATTTCCACTTTCAGGTCTTGAAAGGTGGTTTTATTCATTTTCTTCCACTTGTCTTTTCACTGATTCTGATTTGTTCATTTCCACCTAGAAACTTTGTCATATTCATAAAGGCTATTTTAAGGTCTTTACATTGGTGTCTCAGCATCTGGGTTTGGGATGATTGTAATTCTTGGTGCTGACATCTCATCGGTCTTGTGTGGGACATTACACCCTTGGTTCCTGTTACCCTCTCTGTTTCTTAGGGGAGTATGGTGGCTGCCTGTTGTCTGTAAGGAGATTCTTCTATGATCCTTATTGGAGTTCCAGGTAAAATGTTTTTCTAGGTATTGGGAACTGATACTTAGGAATAGCGATGGGCTAGGAGGGAGATTGTAGGGGAGGGGTCCAAAAGAGGGAGGAAATCAGGGTATTCCACAAAGACCTGTTTATTCTCTTGTGAATGGGGGCAGAGAATGAAGACAAACCGAAGCAGGAGGCCTGCTTCAGATCTGGGGATGAGACCATGGGATTGGACTTGGAGGAATGAAAGGAGAGGTGAAGATCTGTAGTTAGCTTATATGCTAAGCTGGCCAGAGTAGTCTATGCCTTTCCAGCGAATAACTGTTGGAGTTTAGGGCTGGGATAAAGGGATGAGTGGAAGGAGGGAAGCCAGAAGGAGAAGTTCTGTGTGATCTATTGGAGAAGGGGGTAAGTGGGGAAGGGAGGCTACATCAGGAGGTCTGTACAGAGATGGGGGATAAGACTAGGCGATTGGCTTTGGAGGAGCTGAGGGAGAGGTAAAGATCTTCAGCTAGCAAACCTGTTTCCCTTCCTGGAGTGGTCTATTGTTCCTGGGGATAGCCTGCTGGAGATGGGGGCTGGGATAAAGCTACGAGTTGGAGGAAGGTAGTTAGAGGGGAAGATCTGTGTAATCTCCTGGATATGGCGGAGGTGGAAGGACGAAGGGGGAAAGGGGGGAGACTCCAGTAGGTGGTCTTCTGCAGACCTTGGAATAAGACTGAGGGATTGGAGTTGGAGAAGCTGACTATCTGTAGTTACCCTACGTGCTTCCCTGGGTCAAGTCCTGTCCTGCTTTCAAAATCCTAGTATGGCTCCCTTTGGTAGAATTTCATGAACTCCACGTATAAAAGGCATGGATTATGTAGTTTTTATAGTTAAGAATCCAGATTATGGGTTAAAATAATGGAAAACGGGTCATTTTGGCAGATGTGAGTTAGTAACAAAAACTAAGCAAATAATTATCTTGCGAGTAACATTTTCCCAAAGTCTATTACCTACAAAGAATACATGGTAGACCCTCAATAAATTCTTGCCTAATGGAAAATGTGGGAAGAGAAAAATGTGAGTTTGGGGAGCAGCTACACATGGGTTTACACTCCTTTTCTGTCCTCGCTTAACCGTGAGTTATTGACAGTTTCTTTAAATGGTTTCTCCCAAGTGTGAGACTGGAGCAGCAATGCCTTCTTTTTAGGGTCTTTGTAAAAACAATAGGCATTTTAAATGTCTGGTATGTAGGAAACTTTCAAATACTATTACGTTCTTTCCTTCATTCTTTTATACCATTTCAGCATTATTACTATAATAATTCCAAGAATTTATAACTCAGCAAGCAAAAAAATTCAGTGTTGAACATAACTGGCAAATATTTTAACAAAATGGTTTTAACAATGACTCAAAACGAGAGCAAAAGTAAAATAATCTTGGTCTTAGAAAAGATAAAGGAATCCAACCTAAGGATTAACGCCATCTAAAATTTCAATCCCTAAAATAACTCTTTGGCTTCTCCATCAGAACATTTTGCTATCATCTTTGAAAAAGGTACAATTTACCATCTGCAGGGTGATCAATGTGCTTCCAATCTCTCCCCACACAATACCCATCCTGCAAAGTCATTGTTCAAAGCCAGAATTGATATTTTATTTCCCTCTTCTAAAATATAAAAAGTATCCATATAACTCTAGCACAAGGTTTTAATTCCCTACCAAAACATCCAAAGGTTTTTTTTTCTTTTCTTTTCTTTTCTTTTCTTTTCTTTTCTTTTCTTTTCTTTTTTTTTTTTTTTTTTTTTTTTTTTGTTTTTTGTTTTTCAAGACAGGGTTTCTCTGCAGCTTTTTTAGAGCCTGTCCTGGACCTAGCTCTTGTAGACCAGGCTGGCCTCGAACTCACAGAGATCTGCCTGCCTCTGCCTCCCGACTGCTGGGATTAAAGGCGTGTGCCACCACCGCCCGGCTCCAAAGGTTTTTTTTTTTTTAATCAAACTCCAAAACATACCTTTGATCCAACCTCTTGGTCCTCTATATGCTACAGAACAACATCATTTCCTAATGCACATTTTAGGGTCTCTGCTCCTCATACTGATTCCTCCTGATATTTCCTGTCTTCTTGGCCAGGTAAAACATAGTTTATCATCCAGATTGTGGGCCCAATATTTTTCCTGTTTTTTGGGGAGACACAAACCTCTCTCACCTTCACGTACCCTGAGAACTTTGCTATAACTTTTAATGCTGCCTTGAGTTAAGCATGTCAATTGTCTGACACCTGAGCCAGACTGTAGGCTCAAGCTGACTTATAGGTGGCAGAACAGAGAACAGTTATCATTTGACTGGATATATACGGCTAGTGCAGGGAAGAATTCATTTCATGAATTTTCACTTCCAAGGCAGGTTAAGTGTGATTTTAAATTTGTAGGGTGAGGATTTTTTCTGCTCTAATAAAGAAGAATAGAGCATATTTTGTGTTGGATAAATTCTAGGTATTGAGTTTGCTCTTAAGTGCACTTGAGAAAACCAGATTTTCTTCTTCCCAGCAGGTCTCAATTTCAAACTGTATCTTGGATAGAGGTGGGACTTTGTGTTCGCGTCTTCTCCCTGTTGGGATTTTGCCTCTGTGGAAACCTGTGCAAAGAGGTGGAGAGAATCTAGAAGAAGTTGGGAGAGGGGAAAGAATACAATCAAAAAATATTTTATGAAAAAAATTCAAGTTAAAAATAAGAGATGGCTCAGAAGTTAAGAGCACTGGCTGCTTTTCCAGAGGACCCGAGTTCAATTAACAGGATGCACATGGTGACTCACAACCATGTGCAATAAGAACTGGTGTCTTCTTCTGGCCTGTAGGCATACAGGCAGGCAGAAGGTTATATACATAATAAACAAAGAAATTTTAAAAAATTAATTAAAAAAGAATATGTGTCAAGGCCAAAGATATGTGAAAATATATGAGCAAAAGTATTTTCACAGTGGAGTAAATAGACAAGGTACAATTCACAGAAATGAACTGGCAATTAAAAAAAAGCAAAGCAAGAATTTCTGATCCTCCATTTCTCCACACAGCCACTTTATACTTTAAAAATGGCTGTTCCAGGGGTGAACATATTATTACTTATTTTACTAAATGGATATGTTATTAAACTGCCCATAATTTCGTATCTCTGTACCCATAGATTATTGCCCAAAGACTTCATTGGAGAAGTTTATTTTTGCAGTGGGTGATGGCTTACATAGAAATTCACAACTGGTCAAAGTATAGAGAATAAATGACGGTAGAGTGCACAGCCATGGTAGGACATCTTTATCAAACCCCAATTTGAGGCTTGGAGATCATTAGACAAGAAGGGGTAGAAAGAGTCTAAGAGTCGGGCACCAGGGAGGACTTGATGGAAACAGTGAGCACTAGAAATAACAGAAACATTGTACTCATGAGCTCACAGCAGGTATCTCTGCCTGCACAAGACTGCCACAAGATCAAGCCAGTCAGCATTCTAGCATGGAATGGGAAGAGATTCATGAGTCTTAGCACTAACAAAGGAACTACTGACAGCTGATGGCTTCTGAGGGGGTAAAAATCAGCTTAATTTAATGTTGTGGACTCTAGTAGGATGGCTTTGGTATATGGGAAATTTCTCATGAATATCTAAGTACTACAAATTGGACTAGAGAAATTATTAAAAGAAGAGACATGAAGTAAGACATGAAGTAAGAAAGTGAGGGTAGAGTTAGGGGCAAAGGTGTCGTAACTATAATAAAATACACACTGTATAAAATTCTCAAATAATTCATAAAAATATTTTTTCAAAGAAAAAGAATAAGAATAAGAGTCTTTATTTTGGTCCAGTTTTGTAGTTCAGACACACTTGAGCTTTTGTTTGGTCTCGTACTGCTATTAACTGCTCCTTGAATCGCTACTAAATTATAAGTTCCCAAAAAGCTTATAATATATGTAAATGTAATCACATGCCCTCATCCTCATCCCTCTATCCACACTGGTGACTTTTCATTGAATAAAATAAAAGCTCTTAAACCCTTTAGCCACAGTTGTACTTTGTTAAAGACACAATGAGAGGCATTACAAAGGGCCACATCTTCATTGCCCAGCTCCTCATTTCCCTGTCCACCTCCCCTCAAAGAGAAAAATGCCCACATACTATTTGTCATGAGCATAGAGAGTACCTACTTGATGTTATTCCTAGTCAAGGAGCAAGATTAAGTCTGGACTTAATAGAGGCGTCTTGTCTCTGAAGGAATAAGGCTATATGGATGAATCAAACATGAAGTAGCACATCTCAAGGAGTGATTACCACTGTGGAGAAAATAAGGTTCTGCAAGGTTCATAAAGTGATAGTTTAGCAACTGGACTTGATTTTCCACTGAGTGGTCAGGGCAGGCATGTGCAGCAAGGGCCCCACAGGTTGAGAGACACTTGTTGTGATAGAGGAAGACGTCGGGTGATGCTGCATTAGACTCTCTCCACTTTTTCCACTATACATTAAACCTGTTCCCAAGTTCATTAACATGTCCCTTGAAGGGAGCTTTTATCTGTGAAACATGTTTTTAATCCCAGTTCCTCCTCATCCATTGCTAATAATTTCATTACTCTCTAAACATTTTCTTTCAAAATTTATTCATTTTTCCCTAACATCCAAATGAGATTTGGCCAGTGTTAACTTAGGTTATTTTTTCCTTAAGCACATTGAAAATTTGATTTTCATTTTTCGGTTTAGTTGTACCTATCCCAGCTAATGCTATAAAGATTTGTGATGATCAAACATCTGCTGCTTTGATGAACATTGAAAATCAGCAAAATATTCAGGAACACTATGCCAGGCTCCAGGACATGGCACTCATAGTACTTTTCTCTCCCATCCTTTCAAAAAAAATATCATTCATCAAAAGCTTACCAGAGTCCAAAGGTCATTCTGCTTTTCTAGAATATAACAGTGAACAAAACATTTGAGTCTCCTTTGGTGTGGGGCAATTGTCTGTACTCTGTCAATTATATTTTAAATAAACACTGATTGGTCAGTAGCCAGACAGGAAGTATAGGTGGGACAACCAGACAGGAAGTAGAGGTGGGTCAACCAGAACAGGAGAATTCTGGGAAGAAGGAAGTTCCTTCAGAAGTTCTGGCCCAGCCACAGAAGAAGCAAGATGTGACTGCCTCACTGAAAAAGGTACTGAGCCATGTGGCTAACATAGACAAGAATAATGGGCTAATATAAGTTAATAAGTTAATAAGAAGTTAATAAGAAGTCTGAGCTACTTGGCGAATCAGTTTATAACTGATGTAGACCTCTGTGTGATTTTCTTGGGAATAAATGGCTGGGGGACCTGGTGGGACAGAAAACCCCAACAACACTCCTTCCTCTCATCAAGCTTACATTCTTGTAGAGAGGGACAGGCAAACATAAGATGATAAGTGGAGCCCTGTGTGGTCTCTTGACCATTGGTGAGGAATTGCTGGTACTGAGAAGTACCTTATACTCCACAGGTGAAAAAACTCCAAATGAGAGGTGTCAGGTTTGTTCAATAGACCTACAGTAGCTGCAGTAAGAGGTACTAGATGAAGACACACAGAATGGAGAAAGACATGCAACAGAAACCAGATGCTGGAGGCCAGTGTAAAGTCATTGGCTTCAATTTGCAGTAACTTTTATTCACTTTAGGATTCAGTCCAGTTTGTACAGCTTCCCTTTTTCAGTGTGTGCTTAAGACTTCCATAGTCTTTTTAATCCCATCTATTACTAATTATTTCATTACTCTCCAAACATTTTCTTTCAAAATTTATTCATTTTCACTAATATCCAAAAATGTCAAATAATCAGGGCTCATGGTCTCCACTACTGAAGGTTTCGATCAATTTGGACACAACAGTGCATCTTTACATATATTTACTTATTTTCCCCAAATCTTTTGTGTTATGACATTTGTTTGTGGTTATTTGAGATTAGAAATCAAACCCAGGGCCTCATGCATGCCAGTCTCATGGCAGTTTCTAAATGAGGAAACTGACCCTACATGTATAAAGCAATGGCCTAGATGTCTCCTTAAAGATTCAGAGTGTTTGCATATGAGCCATATCCAATAGTATTTTATTGGAATAATCTCCAAATACCCTCTTTATAACGTCCCTACCTCCAGTACATTCTCCTCTTACTGAAAATACTTCACCAGCCATCTAAATGAGAGACCCTGCTTTATGCTTTGCCATCAAGTTGAATAAACAGCTTCCCAGTACTGTGGTATAATGCTTTTGTACACTGTAAAGATTTGTTACTTGTATTGGTTTAATAAAATGCTGATTGTCCAGTAGCCAGGCAGGAAGTGTAGGTGGGCAACCAGACTACAAGAATTCTGAGAAGAGGAAAGGCAGAGATGCAGTCACCAACCAGATACAGAGAAGCAAGATGGGAATACTGCACTGAGAACAGGTACTAAGTCGCATGGCTAAACATGGACAAGAATTATAGATTAATTTAAGTTGTAAGAGCTAGTTCATAATAAGCCTGAGCTAATAGGTCAAGTGGTTTATAATTAATATAAACCTCTGTGTGTTTCTTTGAGACTAAACAGCTGCTGAAGAGCAGAAGAGAAACTTCCATTGGACATCCCAATTTCAAGGATCCCTGGCCACAGTTGTTCAGCACAACACTGAATGGATAGAACTGTGTGTCTTTTCATCCCTTCACGTCCTCTTTGAGTAACAGCCATATTTATTCTATTTAATTCAGTGTCCTCATAGAATCATTACACATTAGTTACTTCCTATATAGAAAAATCTAATGCTCTGGCTGTTTTTCCTATTTTCTATATCTTAGCTCTATCATTTCCACTTAATACCACCACATTATAATAGTTTGAGGATTTCAAAATATATTTTATTACATGAGATAGATTCTGGAATTTCAGTATGTGTTGAATGCATGGACACATACATAAGTGCAAACCCAGCACTAACACCCTGATTTTTTTCATGGTTTCCACTATTCTCATGCAATGAATATTTTTTGTAAGTTTGTTTTGTATAGAAACTAAGAAAAAAGTAGACTTTGTACCCAGCTATAGAAGTGTGCAACAGTCAGCCAGTTACTACTTCAGTTGCTGTGGTGACAGGTATGCTAATTTCAAATGCAACAGGTATTTTGCAGACTTTTTTTCATTAAGGTAAAATTAACATTGTGTTCTGGTAAGCCACAAATCAGCATTTGTTATAGGTATTTATAGCCTCTATTATGTATTTAGATATTCTTGTTCACTAAAACCCTTTAAGACCCCTATGATGTGGTTGTTAATATATCACATCCCTGACTCATTGGGTTAATAAAACTTGAAGTCATTCATAATTTGCTCAGAGATCTTGAAACTTATGCTTCCTTCATGTAACCAGTTTGATTAATCATTTTTAATAATCATTTTTATCATAGATTCTTGTTTTCTCTTGAAAACAAAAAGGAAATGTAAGAAGAACACTGACAAATTATAGAAGACTATGTAAGAAATTAATGACCTTTGGCTCAGGACAAGTAGCGGACTCATGTGGCATTGTCTGATAAAATGTTCAGCTCCAACTAGATGTCAAAAGTACAGAGTGAACTAGAATATTTTATCTACATCCTATTACTAGTATATAGAAACCCCTGAAAACTTAAAATGTCTGTCCTTTCACCAATTTCTGCCACACATCAGAGTTAGTTCTATGCCACATATTTCTAGCCTTCCTGCCTGGTCATCTTCCTAGTCCAAGAATTTCTGCCATAGTCCCTTCTCTTCACACTGTGTTTTGGCACTACATCTAAACTCCAGAATAAAAATATGTCAGGTACAAATTAACATTGAAAGCAGGAGAGGTTTATTATGGGCTTGCACAGAATTCTCCTTTAATGGACAGAGAGTTGGAGTTTTCTGACAATTTTGATGGCCATATGCATGGATTTTTTTTTCTTGGCAAAGATTAGAAAAAGCTATTTTATGAAGAATGGCCCCCTTGAATCTGAGTAAAGTGAATGTGGGGGTGGGTTAGATTAGGACATTCTATGCATGCCTAAATTCTGAAGCAACAACAACAATATCAACACCAATAACAAGTAAAAACTAAAAAATATGCTACAAAAATCATATTATTTGGAATTTGTCTTGTGACATTTAGAAATATTGCTGAAAATAAGCTACCAGAAAAGTCTTATGATCTCCTGGAGCTGTTGTCAATATTTTCAAACAATCAGAAGCAGAAAAAATAATACTTAAAGTGTTTCCTTTATCAATTTAAAATTATGTCATTTACTTTAGTCTGAGCTTTTTATGGATGCATATAAAAATATTCAAATAAAATGAGAACTCCTCTCTGGCTCCTTTTTCTTACTCTTCCCCAAGAACCTTCCAGAGAAAGGACTACATCCCTCTTCACACCATGCCTTCTTTATGGTCCTTCAGAATACATTTTACAATGTTAGAGAGAGAAAGAGAGAGAAGGAAGAGAAAGAGAGGAGGAATAGGAGAAGAGTGGGAGGAGGGGGGAAGAAGGAAGAGGAGGAGAATAGAAGAGTTCTCTCTTCTGTGTTCAGTGGAATAAAACTATGCTCAGAAAATATACTTATTTAGCATTGCTTTCCTTTACTGTCAAGACCCATGCTACTTCTTCATACTAAAGTAGTAAGACAATTATCATGATTTGCTCTATTTTCTCTTCAACTTTTAATTTCTTCAATACCCAGTCCTCCTCCTCTTTGTTGTCTTTTACTTTGAATACAAGTGACCTATTTTAGTCTACCCAAGGACTCACTGTTTTATATATATCTTGTTGCTGCTGGGTCAGCAATTTCAGTTTATCACAGATTCTTTAAGTCTATGACCAAGAAAGGGCAGTGATATGTGTCAAAACTCAAAGCTAGTAGCATAGTAAACATAGTTTTGAGTATCAAATAAACTGAGTTCCTGCTTTGACTCGGCTCCCTATCATGTCTGATTGTCCTGCATCGTGGGGCTGTGAATCTGATTGTCCTGTGTTGTGGGACTGTGGATAGCACACTCACCTTTCCCTGGGGAATAAGGAGGTTTCAGGAAGCCAGCAACTTTCATTTTCACAAGATGATCATTGCATTACTTCCAAAACTGTGCCACATGCTGAGAATCCTGGCTTCCCAATGAAGGCATGTGTAGGTTTCTTTCACATATGTGTAGAAAAGAAACTGCTTTAAATGTAGATGGAAAAAGTTGATTTTCAATTCAAATATAAATTGGTTTTAAAAATAAACATGAGCCAATCTACAATGCTTATTGTAAAATAGATTCATTCTACTGTCCTTGTGTTTTCAAAATTAACCTTTTAAACTGGTCTGTACCAAGTGTTAATTGTTTTCATGGGTGACTTGTGTGTGTTTAAATATGGGCCTTTGGGAAGGTCCACCATAAGGTATTCTACTTTAAGGAAAATTTTACAATGACTCTTCCTTATAGACAAAAATATTTTGTCAGCAAATGGTCACATATTGCTATTGAGCCCTTGATATGTGACTAGTACAATGGACAAAAGAAACCATTATTTTTTATATTGACCATTTGAAATTAAAACTAAGTAGCTGTGTGTCCCTCAGGTAGACATATTTGATGACAGTAATAGATGGTAGCATTTCATATGATGGACAGACTTGATGGTAAGTTACATACGTGACAGATAGCTTTCTGGCTACTCTAAGTATTGGAACTTATACCTACTTTATATCTTCCTCAGCTTACCATTATTACATTGCTGTGAAGCTGCAAAGTCACATGAGATAGAGAGTATATAAGATCGTCATTTCTACCAATTTGTGAATTATGTGCTTGTTACCTTCAGCTTCCAGATAGTTGTTTTATTTATTTATTTATTTGTTTATCTATCTATCTATCTATCTATCTATCTATCTATTTATTTATTTATTTATTTATGTTTTGCTGCAAGGAAATGCTGAAATGACCCAGAGCTAAAATTGATTTAGAGTCATCATTAGCTTTCTTTAGGAAATTGTCTCTTCAGTCCTCTTCCCAGTCCCTTACACATGCATTTCTGTTCCTTTAATTCCTTCAGGGTAGATGAAGTCACTCCTGATGGTCTCATCTCAGCCTTTTATTAAGACTACATCCTTTAATTTGGGAGTTGCCCCTAGTGGGATAGTTGTACTTTGTGAGCCATATCCCTTGTGTTTGTTCTACATGGTTGGGACATCTTTTAATAAATTACTCATTTAGTTATTGCATACGGAAACCTAAATGAAAACTGACATATTTAAATTGACTTTCATTTCATTTTCTATGTGTATATTTTAGTGTGGGTTACAAACAAATTTCCTCATAAGACAATGAAATCAATTTCAAAGGGATTATCTAAGCAAAGAGCTGAGGTTAAGGTTAGTATTTGACACTTTCGTGGTTTTGATCTTGTGATGACAGAATATTTGGAAAGATTCCTTAATTTATTATATTTTATTTAGATTTAAGAAACTGTCCTGCTGCCATGTTTCTGATTCACTTCTGCTTAATCTTTTCCCACCTCTCTGCTATGTTTTTCTGGGACGCATTTACCAGACTGTCTTACTTGCCATTGCAAGGGCAATTGATTCCTTACAGTTTTGTGTAAAGTCCTTTCCTCTTATTCCCTATATTCTCTGTGTGTCCCCATTTACCACCATGGTTTTACCGGTGACACAAACATTAATGACTACCAGACTCATCCCTAACTTATGCTCATGATGAACTCAGACAGCTGGGTAATACATCATATCTCAGCATGCCCTGAGGCAACCCACATGAACTATATCAAAAGACAAACACATCGTCACTTATTTACATGGTACGTCAATGCAACCTAAGTTTACAACTTGAGGCTTATGCTTGAATGACTGACTCCTCTTGATACCTTTGCCAAAATAAAGATCTCCCAATCTTGTGTATTCTACTTTTCTTTATGTGTTCCTCAAATATTTATGAGGCTCATGCTATAAGTCATGTACTTTGCTAGATCTTGTGAGTTGAGCAGTAGAAAAGAAAGATATAATGCTTGTCTAAATAAAATTTAGAATACATTAGAGAGAGTCAACCTTTTTAAAAATTTAGTTTAATTTTTAAATTTTTAATTTTTTGCGAATTTCTTACATGAATACTGTATTTACTTCACTTCCACCTTTCCCTTCTCCCCTCAAACTCCTTTCATGTCCCTGATACCTCTCAAATTCATGATCTTTTCTTCTTTAATTATTCTAGCTATTCATGTACACACACATACACACACATATGCACACACACACACACACACACACACACACACACACACACACATTTCAAGTGCTCTGCAGTTGAAAATGTGACCTGCTCCCAAAGAGAAAATTCATTCCCGGTACTCTTAACATAGTTAAAAACAATGGCTAAGGAGATAATAAACCTCAGGAGGGGACTTAACTGTTGCTTTCTTATCTAAAATGACAAGTATCAAACTACCTTCAAAATATCTGTTTACATCCTTTGACACATACTACCCTTAGCCTCAGAGACATTTCTATACAATGAACACAGAAACCTCAGAGTCATGGCTACTCAAGATGCTGAGAATTAGTGACTGCTGAGTGATCAACCTTAAACAACACAGTTACATAAACCATCTGTGGTAGTTTGAATGTAACTAGCCCCCACAAGCACAATCAGAGTGGTACTATTAGGAGGTGTGGCTTTACTGGAGTAGGTGTGGTGGTGTTGGAGGAAGTGTGTCACTGGGCGTAGGTAGGGTTTGAGGTTCTCTATACCCAAAATGCACCCAATGCCTTAGACCATTTCCTGTTGCCTAGGGTCAAGATATAAGACAATCAGATCTTTCTCCAGCACCACGTCTGCCTGCATGCCACCATGTGATACCATGATGATAATGGACTAAACCTCTGAAAATGTAAGCCACCCCAATTAAATGCCTTTCCTTTATAAAAGTTGCTATGGTATCTCTTCACAGCCATAGAAATCCTAGCTAAGACACCGTCTCTAAGGCTCAGGGCATATTGTGTGTGAGGGAGTGAAATTAATGGAGAGATTGGAAGATGGAGTGAAAGGGGGCAAAATGCTGCCGTGGTCTGCACTGCACTTATGCAAGACTGGGTCAGTCAACTGTCAAGTATAGACCATGGTGAGACACACAAGGACCCTATGTATCTCTGATGAGTTATTAGATACTGATCTATTCTATGGGAGGTGCAGTCATTATTGTCATTTATATAACCACCGCCGAGCCCCCTAGGCTCTAGGGAATAATCACAGTCACCTGATCACACAGACAAGCTGGTTTAATTCAGTGGGTCACAAACAAAAGAAACAAGACGTGCCTGTGGGGAGGGCCTCGCAGGTAGGAGGAAAGCCTGACAGGAGCGGGAGGTAGATGAGAGAAGTAGAGGGGGGAAGAGTGACCAGAATGCAAGGTCAAAGAACAAATCTGGTTAATAAAACAAACAAATCAAAGCCTTCCGTTAATCCAATGTTCACCAGTAGTAGATTATAGGAATAAATTATAGATACATGAAAAAGGACACAAAAAGACAGAGAAAAGGAAGAAAGCTCATGCCCACACATCTGAATGAGTGAATTCCAAAATTCTAGTATTTAAAGCATGCCATGGAAAAATATGTAAGTAATATTTCAATTATACAAAGTTTTAAAAGGAACACACTTGATGTCAATTCTTTATAAGCATGTGGCTTCAGAAACTGTAAAAGAAATCAAAAGGATAACCAATATGGAATCCAACTCAATGGTTAGCTTTGGTGCCTGGGGCTGAGCTGTAACTGTAGAAGCATAGTTAGGGCATGTGCTTTTTCTTAAGGTGAATGGTAGACCTTTGGGCATTAATCATTATTATTACTAATGTTGCTATTATTATTATAATTTAAACACTTTTTAGATTCTTTCATGTGAATGATCTATTTTATAATAAAAGTCTTATTGGGGAAATAAAAGTAAAAATGACCGTTTTGGGCTCTGCAAGGGTCTTACTTCAGAGCCACATTCAAATCATTGTGTAAAAAGTCATAAGATTTGTCAGAAATAAAAGCCAAGGAAATTGTGCTTTGTCTTAAGTTCTTTTCTCTTCCTTGTGGTTGAAATTTCTCTCTATTCAACATTTTTTTCTCTCACTGTATGTAACTAATGTAGATAAAATTCAAAGCCATGCTCAACTTGAGCTGCAGTTTAGTTACCTATATCACCTAAAATGAGAAAATTCTTACTGGGAACTCCATGTGCTCCAATAGAGTGCATTTAATATTAATATTAATATTTAATATTCTTGATGTACTTGAGGAGTTCTAAGAGGAAATACATTCATATAGTCACATATAGTCATATAAATATATAGTTAAACATGTGAATACACGTGTACGTGTGTATTAATTATCCCTCACAGTGTTGAAGACGTTACAGGACCCACTGTGCATAACAGAAACTTATACAGTATAGGTACAGGTGACACTCATGACGTCTATGATGCCTGGAAGGCTAATGATCAGCATAGACCCCAGAGGAGGCTTGAGTTTATTGTTGTATTTTGCCCCCCCTTTACATCTGGATGGCTCTGAGTGAATTTAACTTTCTAAATCTTAGAAAGATACTCTTTCCAGTAAATTTTATATGTAAATTTGTTTGTAAGACAGAAGAATGAATTTTAAGTGTGTACTGAGTGTTTCACAAAAAGCCTCATGCATGGTAAGGATTACGTAAGGTGGTGGGTATAATGTGACAATCGTCACTGTCGTCATCTTAAGGACACTGGAGAGGTACTCTGAAGATACCACGCCAATGTTAAAACTGGACTTCATCCATGCTAGAGCTTTGGACTCTCATGGTCCTCGGGAAGCAGATCTTCGAAGGAAAATCTCATAGCTGTGCGTTTTTCCTAATGCAGCAATTACTACGCAAGGTATTCTGTGCACAGAGAGAGGTGAGACAGTTTTGCAGCATACAGCAACTGTACTTGATGTGACATTGTACTGAAAGAGGTGTCAGGAAGGAAAACGTCTGGAGGGACAAATGTGATGCATGGTAAGTGAGGTGAGGGGAAAGAAATCATAACTAGATGACCCAGTATCAGAGATACTTTGACAACATGCCTGCCGTTCACAGATGATTGCACCGTAGCACTGTGTACACACAGACAAGCTAAAGGTAGAACTCTTTCAGGTATTCAAAGCAAGAATTGGTAAAAATGGTATTTTGCTTTTATCAATTTTTAAATTGTTTTTATTGAGTTATATATTTTTCTCTGATCCTCTTCCTCCCCCCTCCCCGCCATTTCTGCCCTCTCCCATTATCCCCATGCTCCCAATTTACTTAGGAGATCTTGTCTTTTTCTACTTCCCATGTAGATTAGATCCATATGTGTCTCTCTCAGGGTCCTCTTTGTTGTCTAGGTTCTCTGGGATTGTGGACTGTAGGCTTTTTTTTTTTTTTGCTTTATATCTAAAAGCTACTTATGAGAGAGTACATATTATATTTGTTTTTCTGGGTCTGGGTTACCTCACTCAATATGTTATTTTCTAGATCCATCCATTTGCCCGCAGATTTCAAGATGTTATTAATTTTTTTTCTGCTGTGTAGTACTCTATTGTGGAAATGTACCACATCTTCTTCATTCTTCAGTCGGGAGGCATTTAGGTTGTTTCCAGATTCTGGCTATGACACATGTTGCTGCTGTGAACATAGTTGAGCACATGTCCTTGAGGTATGATTGAGCATTCTTTGCACATATACCCCAAAGTGGTATTGCTGGGTCTTGAGGTAGGTTGTTTCCTAATTTTCTGAGAAATCGCCACAGTGACATCCAAAGGGGCTGTACCAGCTTGCATTCCCACCATGAATGCAAGAATGTTCCTTTTACCTCACAACCTCTCCACCATAAGTTGTCATCAGTGTTTTTGATTTTGGCCATTGTTTTTTTTTAATTTTTCCATTCAAAAATTTCTTCTTCCTTCCCTCCTCCTATTTCTCTCCTGCTCCCCCACTCACTCTCCTCCCTCCCCTTCCCTGCTTGAGAGGAATCCTGCCCTGTGGGAAGTCCAAGGCCCTCCCCCCTACATCCAGGCCTAGGAAGTTGTGCATCCATATGGGACCCATATAGACTAGGGTCCCAAAAAGCCAGAACATGTCGTAAAAACAAGTCCCAGTGCCTTTATCAATGGCTTCTCAGTCAGCCCCCATTGTCAGCCACAATCAGAGAGTCTGGTTTGATCACGTGCTCATTCAGTCCCGGTCCAGCTGGATTTAGTGAGCTCCTATTAGAACAGGCACACTGCCTCAGTTGGTGGACCAACCCCTCGAGGTCCTGACTTCCTTGCTCGTCTTCTCCCTCCTTCTGTGTTTCACCTGGACCTTGGGAGCTCAGTCCGTTGCTCTGATGAGGGTCTCTGTCTCTATCTCCATCAGTCGATGAAGATTCTATGGTGATATTCTAGATAATCATCAGTGTGATAGTGGGGCAAGGACAGTTCCGGCACCCTCTCCTCTGCTGTCCAAGGACCTAGTTGGGGACATCCCCGTGGACACCTGGGATCCCCTCTAGAGGCAAGTCTCTTGCCCACCCTAAAATGGCTCCCTTAATGTAGATATTGTCTTCCCTGCTCCTATATCTGCCTTTCCTCCATCTCCACCCTCCCACTCCCCCAAGCTCTCACCAGTCTTTCCCTTTTCCTTTCCCTCTCCCCCTCTCCCCTTCTCCCAGCCTCATCTCCTCCCCTATGCCCACCCCAATGCTCCCAACTTTTGTCCAGCAATCTTGTTTGCTTCCAATTCTTATAGGTGTAAGATGGAATCTCAGAAATTATTTGATTTGCATTTATCTGATGACTAAGGATGTTGAGCATTTGCTTAAGTGTCTTTCAATCATTTTAGATTCCTCTGTTGAGAGTTCTCTGTTTAGGTCTGTACCCCATTTTTTATTGGATTTTTTGTTCCTTTGATGACCAATTTTTTGGTTTGGAGATCAACCCTCTGTCCAATGTGGGGTTGATGAAAATATTTTTCCATTCTGTAGGCTGTCGTTTTGTCTTGTTAACCATATCCTTTGCTTTACAGAAGCTTCTGGTTTCAGGAGGTTCCATTTATTAATTTTTTTCTCTCAGAGTCTGTGCTACTAGGGTGAGGTTTAGGAAGTGATCGCTTGTGCCAATGCGTTCAAGTGTACTCACCACTGTATCTTCTATGAGGTTCATTGTGGTTGGTTTTATGTTTAGGTCTATGATCAATTTGGACTTGAGTTTTGTGCATGGTGATAGATATAGATCTATTTTCATTCTTCTACATGTTGATATTCAGTTATGCCAGCACCATTTGTTAAATATAGTTTCCTTTTTTCATTTTATATATTTTGCTTTTTTGATAAAAATCAAGTGTTTGTAGGTGTGTGGATTGATATTTGGTCTTCAATTCAGTTCCATTGGTCCTTCTGTCTGTATTTATGCCAATATTATGCAGTAGTAGAGTTGGAAGTCAGGGATTATGATGCCTCTAGAAGTTCCTTTTTGTAAAGGATTGTTTTGGCTATGCTGGTTTTTGGTTTTTTGGTTGTTTTTTTGTTTTTGCTTTTCCATATGAAGTTAAGTATTGTTCTTTCAAGGTCTGTGAAGAATTTTGTTGAGATTTTCATCAGAATTACATTGATTTGTAGATTGCATTTGATAAGATTGCCATTTTTACTATGTTAAATCTACTAACCCAAGAAAGAACATGAGAGATCTTTCCAATTTCTGGCATCTTCTTCAATTTCTTTTTTCAAAGACTTAAAGTTCTTGTTATACAGGCTTTTTACTTATTTCGTTAGAGTTACTCCAAGACATTTTATACTATTTGTGACTGCTGTGAAGGGTGATGATTCTTTGATTTCTTTCTCAGCCCATTTATCATCTGTATGAATGAGGGCTACTGATTTTGTTTTAGTTAATCTCATATCCTGCTAGGTTACTGAAGGTGTTTATGAGTTGTAGAAGTTCCTTGGTAAAATTTTTGGGATCACTTATGCACACTACTATATCATCAGCAAATAGTCAGAGTTTGACTTCTTCTTTTCCAATTTGTATCCCCTTGTTCTCCTTTTGGTGCATTATTGCTCTAGCTAGGACCTCAAGAACTATATTGAATAGATATGGAGAGAGTGGATAACCTTGTCTTGTTTCTGATTTAGATGGGATCACTGGAAGTTTCTCTCCATTTAGTTTGATATTGGCTGTTGACTCGTTGTATATTGCATTTATCATGCTCCCTGTATCCCTGCTCTCTCCAAGACTTTTATCATGAAGGGATGTTGTATTTTGTTGAAGGCTTTTTCAGCATCTGATGAGATGATCATGTGATCTTTTTCCAGTTTATGTATATAGTGGATTACATTGACAGATTTTCATATGTTGAACCATCCTTGTATCTCTGGAATGAAGTCTACTTGGTCATGGTGGATGGTTTTTCTGATGTGTTATTGAATTAGATTTGCAATTACTGTTGCTGTTGAATTCTAATTTTAAGCCATGATAATCTGATAAAATACATGCGGTTATTCTAGTTGGTTTTTTTTTTTTTTGTATTTGTTGAGGTTTGTTTTGTTACCTAGAATATGGTCAGTTTTTAAGAATGTCCCATGAGGTACTAAGAAGAAAGTATATTCTTTTATGTTTGGATGGAATGGTCTATTGATGTCTGTTAAGTGCATTTGAGTCATAACATCTATTAGTTCCTTTATTTCTCTGTTAAGTTTTTGTCTGGCATATCTGTTCAGTGGTGAGAGTAGGGTATTGAAGTCCCCCACCATTAGTGTGTGTGGTTTAATGTGTGATTTAAGCTTTAGTAGTGTTTCCTTTACATATGAGGGTGCCCTTGCATTTGGGTCATAGATGTTCACTATTAAGATTTTTCTATTGATGAATTTTTCCTTCTTTGTCTTTTTAGATTGATTTTAATTTGTTGTATATTTTTATTAAATATTAAGATAGCTACACCAGCTTGTTTCTTAGGACCATTTGATTGGAATTTTTTTTCCCAACCCTTCACTCTGAGGTGATGTCTGTCTTTGAGGTTGAGGTGTGCTTTTTCAATGCAGCAGAAGGATGGATTCTGGTTTTTTATCTAATCTGTTAGCCTGTGTCTTCTTATAGGTGAGTTAAGTACATTTATATTAAGAGATACTAGTGACCAGTGATTGCTAGTGCCAATGTTGTAGAGGAGTGCTGCTAACTGGCTTGCTCCTCATGTCTGGCTCATCCTGCTTTCTTATACTATCCAGGACTAATTGCTCTAGTGAGATAGGCCCTCGAACAATAGTTAATCAAGAAAATAAAGCACAGACTTGTTTACAAACAGATCTTATGAGGGCATTTTCTCAGTTGATAAACCCTCTACCCAAATGACTCTGGGCTGTGTCAAGGTGTTATAAAACTAACTGGCATAGAGGCAACACTGAAGCCATCCAGTTCAAATCTCCAAATCTAGAACTTAGGGAAGCAGAAGTGGTACAGGGCCATATCATGAGCTTGGCTTCTGGTCTAATACCATTCGCTCAGTCAGTTTTTCTCCTGTCTTGGTAGTTACTCAGCCTTGTTTCCTCAATGTTTCCACGAGGTAGTAGTCCTCCAAATACTGTAAGAGAGAAAGGAAATTGATACTTTGGGGTAGATTCTTATTAAATTTCCTTCTCAGAGTCTCAAACATCATAGCTATTAAAGCGTGCATACGCAGAGTTTTTGACATATGAATTCGATTTTGTTTAGCTACATGTAGTTGCCACATGTATTAACAGCAAGAATAACAAATTATGGAATGGATTTTAGGAAAATTATAATATGATGATGCTTTTCTATCTGATCAAGTTTAACAGCTTTGGCAGTATCTCACAATATATTTAAGTTTTAATGAAAATTACTTTGCAAGTTCTTCACTAAACCTTTCTGCTGACCACAGCTCCACAAGCACTCAGGCAAAGCTTTCTGATGGAGGAAGCTGTTTTATGGATGTTCCTGTAAGGGACATTCATTGTGTCAGGCTTTCATATTCGTACAGAACTGTAAACCAGAGACCAGCTACAGTCAGGGAGCAGTGGATTTCAATAGGGTGAGTAGATAGACCCTGGAAGGTATATAGGAGATGGTTACAGGTCTGAACTGTAATGAGTCTCAGAAAAACAGCCTAAAATGGTCGTATTGAGTGCAGTGCTGAGGATTCCAGGCCTCTCTGTGCTAATGACCAACACTTACTCTGCCGTCAGGAACCAGCCAGGCCAGTTATAACCCCAGCACCATGCTTCATTCTCCCAGCAGCTGACCTGCTGACAGAACTGATGACCCCACGGTTTCATCTAACAGGTCTGCACCATGGAGATGCCTTAACTGAGCTGGTGTCCAGAAATGGAATTCACTAATAACAACTCATGTCTGTAGTAATGTTTCATTTGATGTTTCCACATCAATACCTATGCGCCCTCACAGGCTCAGGTTTTAAACTCTTGTTCCCAGCAGATAGTACTATCTGGGGAGGCTCACGGATCATTTAGGAAGGGGCACCTAATTGGTAGAAGCGGATCACTAGGGCAGGCTTTTGAATGTTCTGGCTGGCTGGCTCTTTCCTCTCTCTCTTTCGGCTTCCATCTCTGCAAGATGCTAACAAGCTACATTGCATGCTCACTCCAGCACCAGCTGAACTTCTCTGTCCTGTCTTTCCTGCCTTGATCAACCGAAACTAGGAGTCAAAAGTAATTTTTTTCCCTCCCTTAAGTTGTTCCTGTGGTATTTTGTTCCAGTAACTAATATACAGTTGGTATGTGTTGGAAACAGTGAGACCCCCAGATCCTGAATTTCTTGTTTTCCCCTGATCTGAGTGCCTACAGCTGCTCTGAGCACGAGACCTTCAGGACTTCCTGATAGCAGGAGAGTGGCTTCTGGTGGGTTTGGCTGAGGCGTGGCTATCTCTATATAATCTGTCCCTGAACACAATAAAGGGGGCATTCTTGGGAAATTCAAGGATCACCCGTGTCACTGTCTGTCTGTGTCTGTGTATTTTAACCTCCAGCCCCTTGCCCGAAACTCGCGAACTGGGTAAAAGCGCATCCAATGCAGACGCGGGTATGTTTGCTTTCTTGGTAGGTCTCCATTGACACGAGAACATGAACCAAATAATCCATTCATTAGACTCAGACCAACGTGTCTAAGTCTCTTCTCAAGGGTTACTATTTTCTCCTCCTGAAATTACTCAATTCTAGAGTCTCACAGAATCAGAAAAGAAAGTAGAAGAGGCTTACTTATAGTCAGCACTATATTTGAAATGCACCAGGAAGCAGAACAAAGACAAGGAAAAATAACCTGATAATTTAATATTGTGTCTTCGAATCTGTCTGCGTTTTCAGCACTTATGTTGGGTTGCTGTCTTGATGTACATAGACAGATAAAGTTGGTTTGTGATACAAGTATCTGAACTATACAATCAAAATGACTGCTGATTCTCGGGGATTAGGATAAAAAAATTTCTCTAAAAATTCTCATACGAAGAATGATGTTGGAAGTACAATTACAAAGACAATGGTGATTTGGGGGATGAGGTGGGTTCAAATGAAGATTCTGATGCTCCACTTCTAAAAATATCAGACTCAGAAATTTTGTAGTGGGGTCCAGAGTCCATCTCAATAAAGACTTTATGTGATTCTAATGTAAATACCCTTTTATCCACACCACATTCTATACTCATATGAGATAGTGAGGGAGATGGCGGCTTCATAAAGGCTGGGAAACAGGTTGATTCACTCAACCGTTTTGTCAATAGAAATCACTGACCAAGTTTCAAAGTGTGGTTTAACATGTGATGTTGTCTCTAAAACATAGGTAACTGAACTGAATCAGAATTTCTGAAGTGATGCTGAGAAATAAGCTTACTATCTAACTGCCTACCTAATTAGAATGTCTGAAAAAATTAGAAATGATTTCTACAAGATAGAAGACATGACAGTGTGATTTTTTTTTTCTTGGAACTTTGAATACACTGGAAGTTAATGGTTATTGGTCTAATTTAATAAGTGAATTCTACCACCGATCATATATAATAACTGATAAACTCACAACATTGAATAAAAACCCAACCTGCCTTTCCATTTAACATATGCATTCAAAAACAATAAATGCAGCCCAGGAATAGGCATCTAAAAGATAATTTTGTGTCCTATTGGTGATCTCAGATCTAATCATTGGATTGTCTCAAGGACATGGGGAGATAGTCCCTGTAGATTTGTAGGCTCAAGGAAAGACTTGCCAACTTACTGTGATGATAAAAGTTTGAAGTGATGTTCTGTCCCCAGAATCTCTTGCAAACAAATCTGTCACTGTAGTGTGCATTGGCCTTACAAGGATATCTAAGAGAGCAGATCGTAATCACTGGGGAAAAGTTCCATGCTCGGAAACAAAATGCAACATATTTTATTTATTGATATGCCAGAGAGAAAAGATTGCTACTGCAAACATTTTTTGATGGTTTTAAAACAAATTGAAAAGAAACACAATTGTGCTTCAACATGGTATTGTTTATCACGACTATTAAAACCCCGGGTGAAATTTGGAGCTTTTATTCTCCTCTTTTTGTTAAGAGTATTTTGTTCCCTATCAAAACCATAATGGTGCAACCAACTCCATCCGCCTCCACCCATCCCGAAAGTAGTTACATTAATCCAAGCTGGTAGCTGTATGTAATACAAAGCTGATGTCATTCATGAACAAGCACCTCAGCATATTGCTTTAACAACATATTCTTCTCAGCTTGACAAATATAAACATTTATATTCCAAAGTAATTTACATTTGAAAGCTCATGCCAAACTGATAAAGAAAGATAGAATATTGAATTCTAGTACATAAATAAGCTTTTTTGAAACAACGAGAAGGCTTTTAGTAGTGGCTTTCATTTAGATGGCATATTTTACTCATTGGGCATTCTGACTAGCATGCTTTCCAAAAATATTTGGGAAGTTGGCATTCTTCATAAATAAAAAGATGATGGGTGCGCAGCATATACACACTGAGTTTGTTTTGTGGGCCACTTAAACATGGAAATTTAATTGGTTTATTTTCTAAGGTTTCATTTTTTAGGAACTTATGCAGACAAGTCTAACTTTCAAGCTGTTCCTGCTGGAACTGGAGAGGATAAGAAGAAAGTTTACTTTGAAGCAGAAGATGTTCTCAGCCTGTGGGTTGTGATCCCCTTGGGGTTAAACAAAACCCTTTCACGGGGATTGATTAGGACCATCAGAAAAACACAGATTTACATTTATGATTCATAACAGTAAAAAAAATTAGATCATGAAGTAGCAACAAAATAATTTTATGGTTGGAGGTCACCACAACATAAGGAACTGTATTAAAAAGGGTCACAGCACTAGGGTGGTTGAGAACCACTGCATTAAAGGGGCAAAATAAGAATAAGTACACTGTAGGATCACAGCTGGACTAGATCTCTTTTGTGAAAATGGTCAAATAGCTCCACTTGTGCAGGTGACCACAGCTTATATGAGTTCATCTGAGCTCTTTATCCAGATGACAACATTTCACAACACTTTTCCATCTCCTGGCTCTTAACGGAGTTACACAGTCTTATATTAGAATGCTGTAACCTCACTCCTAAATGATTAGTCGCGTAAATTGGAACTTATTTACACATGAAAATCTGTTATTTTACTTTATTGTGGCTTTACTTAAATGCGCCAAACTGTAATCCACCAAGATAACATTCAAAAGGAGAATGAATAAACAAAATGTGATATATCTGTGAATGGAATATTTTCTCAGCAATGAAAAGAAATGAGCTTGAAGCCACTAAGCAAGGTTCATAGACCTTTTCTACATATTTGTTATAGAAGCCAGTCTGAAAAGATTGTGCAGGGATTTTCTGTCTAGATGGCATTCTGAGAAAGAAAAACTCAGAAAGACAGTAAAAAGGTCAGTGATTGCTGATGGTATGGCAATACATGTTTGGAATATAGATATTTTTATGAATGCAACTGTTCTGCATGGTATTGAGGTGGTAGATACACGGCCTTACACATTCGTTAAATCCCAGATAACTGTTTAATATAGAGAGTACACCTTAGTGGAATCCATGGCCTTTAGTTAATTACTAAATTTCAATATTAGTTCATTGGGCAAGGGAAATTAAGGAGGGAGGGAGAGAAAGAACATGTGTAGATTCTTCATCTGCTCTACTTTCTCTGAAGCTAAAGAGCTCCTACACTGTAAAGCATTTCTAAAAAGCAGCAATATTCGGAATATCAGAGAGCCCTAAATTATGGGAAATAAATTTTACAAAGAAACCCCCACAAAACCTACAACATTGAAAGCTAAAAATCTTCAATGAAATTAAAAACCTAAGGGATGTGCTATACAAGATATTCATACCATTAACACAAGATGCATTGCACATGTAAATATAAATGTTAGAGACATAAAATATGTAGGAAAATATACTAGGCAATTATTATTCCAGAGCACTTTGGGATAGGCAAATATTACTAAGTCATGACATGAAAAACAAGTCATTGAAATAAATGACTATAAATAAAATTTATCAAAATTAATTTTTTAGTTACTAAAATGCATTATTATAGAAATTAGTAGGGAAATAATACTCTTGAAACAAATATTCACTGAACATAGGAGATTTTGTTTAAATATATAAATAAAATCTGGCAATTTATTAAGAAAAGGCAAAACAAAACAATATAAATAGACAAAAATCTCAAAAAAACACATCATGAAAGAGTATAGAGGCATGGTGAAAATAATATAAAATTATTATATTTAGTCATTATGTAGATTACAACATTCACAAAGAAATATTTTATGCCTTGAGGATTCATTAAAAAATTAAAAGATGGAAATTGCAATGTTAATATCATCAATAATTTTGAGTTTATATTATGATACTCAAACTTTAGATAGAAATACTAATGCTAGATCACTCTGGAATCTGGAGGTTTCTTCATAATTTAAACATATATCAATTTTATGACCTATTGATCACATCTACAAGCATTTACCTGAAAAAAATATAACAACATATCCACCAAAACTGTAAAAAAAAGCCCTCCTTGTACAGCAGTGTTACAGCAAATTTATTCGTAAGAATCTATCTGTAACAAATCAATTGTCTATCAACTGGAGGGTGGGAAGATAGATTGAGCTAAACTCACACAACAGAATAGTAATGAGCAGCAGAAAGGAGCAAACCATTGCTAAACAACAACTCAGGGACAGTGATGGAGCTCAAACCCTCACAATAGACGCTACCTCTTCTTCCCTGTGGTAGAATGGGGTTTACTAGGAAGAATTGGGATGGAACTTTCTGGCAGAATGGGAATGTGTGATATCTTCAGTTGGTTAATAATTGGCTACATACACCATTATCAAAACTCATTCCAGAATACATTTAAGATCTGTGTTTTTTAACTGTCCATGAAATATCACATATTTTGAGGTGTATAAAGAGGGACAATCATAACAGTCTCATGTGAAATAAAATTACCATGGAAATAAAAGTTGTATGACAAAGAGTGAGGCTCTTCGATAGTACTTCATGGGAAACACTGCATTAAGGAAGGAGATGAGGCCTGATTCCCCACCTGGGGTGGAGATGCTTGACCTAACATCTGAAAGTTTAGTACATTGAACCTAAAAAGATGCTGGGGAAATGGCCTAAAAGGGAACTAGCCTTTATAAAAGGAGAATGGGGGGGGGGGGGGGGAAGAGAGAGAGAAAGGGTGTGGGCGACAAGCAAACAATGTACAACCTTACAAAGCAAGTAAGGAAGTGGCCCAGGACAACTTTCAAACAGAACTGTGACATGAATGAATTAGTCTTTTGCAGAAACCACTCTGATTAAAGAGGTAGTGTTGTAGCTTGTTTTTCTATCAATAGAATAAAATACCGTGCCCAAAAGCAACTTGGCAGGGGGCAGGGGAGGGTTTATTTCATCTCACTCTTTCAGGTCACAGAAATCCTCTAGAGAAGTCAGGAGAGTCACTCAAGAGAGAATCTGGAGGAAAACCCATGAAGGAAGCTTGCTTGCCAGCTCACTCTCTGGTTCATGTTCTGGTAGCTTTCTTATAAAGAACGTTTAGGCCCAACTGTCTAGGGATAGTACTGCATATGTTGGGCTGGGCTGTCCCAAGGCAATAATCAATAATCAATAAATCATCAATCACAGACATGACCACAGGCCAATCTGATGCAACCAATTCTTCAGCTGATGTTTCCTTTTCTCTTGAGGCTTTAGGTGTTTCAAGTTGACAACAAAATCTAACCAGGACAGGAAGCCAGGGAAAATGGGCTTAACCAAATTTTGGGCTACCGCCAAGATCCTGCTAAATTACTCAATGTTATTAAACTAGGGATTCGGATTATAAAAGAAATTAAGAATTCATATTAAACTGTGCAGGTATGACTTGGTGGTTTCTTTGTTTCTAACTGAGGAGAAAAAGATAAAATCACATTGAATAGTACTGTTATTTTCCAGTAATATTTGTCTCTAAAATATGAACATTTGAGAAAGTATTGGATGTTTAATACAGTGCTAAGGGACTTTGCAGTTATTGTTTCAAGTATTGTGTAAGAGGAATAGCTAGGTTTGGAGTGCTCAGGTGAAAACCCCAAAAGAAGATTAGTAGAGAGTAATCAAGGAGAGAGTAAGATCAGCTGAGAAGGCCACTCCTTAAGGTTAGGATTCCAAATGGACTCTGACATGCCAATGAAGAACTATGGACCATTAGGGAAAGGTAGGCTGGACCAAGTGTGTGTTCTTGACTATAAACTACCTAAGAAGCCTCAGTCGTTGGTTTGAAAGTTAAGGCATAAGCTGAATATGGCGGCAGTTAAAGGCTGTCAGGTAACTTCATCTGCAACCAAGTAACAAGGTCTTTATTAGTAGTAGTAGTAGAAGGAGGGGGAGTTTTATATGCAGACCCAAGTAGCCATATCTAGAGCCGTCCCAAGAATTTTGGGAGTATTTAAGATACACAACAAGGGATGCCTATGAGGATGTCATCTTTGTCTCCTAATTCAGTCTTATTCCTCTAATTCCTAAATTTTACATTCTAAGCTCATGACTTCCAGCCCATGTGGGGAAATTTTGTCAACATATATTTGTTGTGGCAAATCATAAGTTTTCTGTACTGCAGTTAAAAATTAGAAGAGTGGTCTTTGGCTGGCTTCTTTAGTTTCTATTCCTTGTCCTGTGCTGTTAGTATTATCTGAACACTGGCCACTGCTTGGTCTAATTATAGTTTGAGCAAGAGCAATCTGTAACCAACTCCAAGGAATATTGCTTATGGTTGTATGTGTCTATCAATTTGCTTTGAGTTTCATGTTCTCTTATCTAGCAATGAGCTATGGTCTTATTGATAACTGCATTGCAATGTAACACTTTATCCAAGTAATATTCCTGAGAACATCAGATTACTTTGTTTTTCTTATAGTTTCTATCTGTGATTTTTTTGTTGGTCATAAAAATGGGAAAGATGCAGTCAGGTGAATCCAGATTTTAAATTTCCCCTTTCCTACTTTGACATTTTCCACCATTGAATAATCTCTATTAGTTTTTAAATATAATTACTGTTTCTTCTCTTAAAGAAAAGTGTATGGGCTTCAATAAATCAGCCATAGCTAAAACTCTTTTTTTTATCAGGACAAACAAAATTCAACATAGACAAAAAAATGACTAAGGACTTCACAAAGACCTTTATTTTTGATACTTTAGAACAGCATAATGTGATCATGACATTTTAGTATTGCAAGAACTACAAATATCTGTCCAAATATTTCTAGATTATTCTTGTTAGCTATAGTATTTAAGATTGAGTGATGTCAAAATAGGCAGATTACCAATAAAGGACAAATATTTGAAGTCAGAGTGGAAGAATACATCTAACATGATTTTCGTTCTTATGTCCTCTTTCAGATTGAAATATTAAAGTATAAGAAATCAGAGTGGTTAAATTATTTATTGTCTTGCAGTTTTCTAAGAATGCACCGTCTGCACTGTATCATATTTGGATACACACACACATACATACATACACATACATGCACATACACACATACAGATATGCAATAATAATGATAAGAGACACCATGAAGTTGAAAGAGAATAAGGGATGGATGGGAGGGTTTGTAGAGATGAAAGGAAAGGGAGAAATGTAAATATAGTATAATCTCAAAAATAAAACTTTTATAAAGTGTTCTGTTTGTAATTTTCTCAAACATGACCCTGTTAGACACACAAAACACAACTCTATATGTCTGTGTACTCCCAATGTCCACAAATATTCTGTGATACTTCTAATGTGCCCTTGTTAAATGCAATTTCCTTATAGCAGAACAATAAATTAAACCAAACACAAGAAAAAAGTTTCAAATATTTCATTCAAGTAGGTTATTTATCTTCTGAATTTATTGACTATTTAGAACAATAGTTACCATTTTTCTGCATTTTAGTGGAAATCTGTGAGCCGTCATTGATTTAGGGAAATAAACTTTTGTCAAAAAGACTGTTGATTTATAATTCATATGAGGTAATATGCTCTAAGTTTCAAACAAGTGACTTACAAATGACTTATAGATGCATTTTGGAGAGATTTATCAATAAACTTGGGTCTGAGTAATACTTTAGAATCTTAGCAGATTAAACCATTACCAATGATTAACCATTTTCACCGGCATTGTGTTTGGACTCCACAGGCTTAGGCAGCTGCCATAAAAGGAAAAGTAGACAACCTGGAGTTTTACCCACAGTGAGAAACTCAAAAGAGGTGGGGAGGGTACCAAAAACAGTTATTTCCTCCCTTTGACTATCATTTCCTTATGGTTTTTATTTGGGATCTTGGTTTTGTCAACTTAGGACCAATCAATCAAATTCCATAAACACAGCTTTAAGAATAATCTATGTTTTATTAATTCTATGTGTCTTAGTTACTACTCTATTGATGTGAATAGACACCCATGACCAAGGCAGCCCCTATAAAAGAAAGCTTTGGGGACTTGCTTGCGGTTTCAGAGTGTGAGTCCATTATCATCATGGCAGAGAGCAAGGCGGCATGTGTGCTGGATCCCGAGCAGAAGCTAAAAACTACATCATGATTCATAAGGAGAGAGAGAGAGAGAGAGAGAGAGAGAGAGAGAGAGAGAGAGAGAGAGAGAGAGAGAGAGTCTGGGCTTGGCTTAGACTTTTGAAACCTCAATGATACACTTCCTCCTCCTCCAACAACCACACTTCCTAACCTTTTTAACTAGTACCCATTCCCTGATGAGTAAGCATTCAACTACATGAGCCTACGGAGGCCATTCTTCTTCAAACCACCACACTATCAGAATTTCATAGAGCATATTTTGGTCATATTCACGCTCCTCCTCAAATCCCCAGTTCTCCTCAGATCTACCCCTTCCTTTCTAATCTTCCCCAGATCATGTCTTTTGTTTTAGAAGGCGTAATCTTGCAGCACATATCTTGGTCTTCTGGTTCTTACAGCCTCTATGCCCCTCTTCTGAGATGTTCCCTGAGCTTGAGGTATAGTTGTGTTATAAATATATTAATTGGAATGGGAATCCCAAGGTTAGTGTTTTGATAATTTGTTGTTTTCTGTAATTTCTATCTAGTGGGGAGAAAAAGTGTCTTTGATGAGAAATGAGAGATATCCTTGTCTATGTATATAAGAATGCAGCAATTGTACTGGTTTATGAAAATATAAGTAAGCAGGTCCTCCTTAGATTCCAGGGCTTTATCATCCATGAATCATTGGCTAATTTTACAATGCCAGGCATAAATTCCCCTCTATTTAGTGGACCTTAAGTCAAATTAGATTACTGTTATAAAACCTTGGTACTCCCACCAGGACATACCGACATTTTATTTTCCTGTAACCCCATGTACTTATAAACAGGGCCCACATAATACAAGGGTTACTATCGCACCTTTCAGAATATCTTTTCATGCTGGTCATTGTTGTTTTGTGGGCATCACAGCTAGACAGAACCGTTGATTGCCTTTCTTCATTGGCAGCCTGCACAGCACCTTCCACGCTAGTTAATTAGAACGCTTATGAGAAATTGTGTTCGGTCAATGAATTAAGTGAACGTGGGATAGCTCATCAGTGGCAAAGAAGGGAGTCTATCCAAAAGTCACAAAGACGAGGCAGAACCAGGAAATAAACAGGCAGAGTTGTCGTTAGCCAGCATCTTGATGAGTCGGGGCTTTTTGGATTTCAGTTTCTGAGTCACCAGGTAAAATAGGTTTATTGTAAAACTTTGGTATTCTCAGAGCCAACTACTGGTCCCACCAAGACATATAAACATTCTGTTTTTTGATATGGGAGGTGAATGTGTGCTGTAAATATGTTTTACTGCCATTGGTTAAAAACGAAGCTGCTAGCCGGGCGGTGGTGGCGCATGCCTTTAATCCCAGCACTCGGGAGGCAGAGGCAGGCGGATCTCTGTGAGTTCGAGGCCAGCCTGGTCTACAAGAGCTAGTTCCAGGACAGGCTCTAAAACAGCTGCAGAGAAACCCTGTCTCGAAAAACCAGAAAAAGAAAAAAGAAAAAAAAAAAAAGAAAAAAAAAACGAAGCTGCTTTTGGCCAATGGTAACAGAGTAAAGTCAGGCTGAAAGATATATATAGAGAGAGTAGGGAGAGTCAGAGAGAAGCCATGCAGCCACCTGCAGGAGACAGATGCACCAGAACCTTGATGGTAAGCCACAGCCACGTGGCAATACACAGATTAATAAAAATGGGTTAATTTAAGATGTAAGAGTTAGCCAAAAGTATGCTTAATCTATTGGCCAAAAAAAAAATATTGCTATTAATAGATTTCTGTGAGTTTATCTCAGGATTCTGGGCAACCAAGTAAGAAACGAAAAGTCTCTGCCAACAGTTTTCCTATAATGTAGGCTGTCTTATTCCTATCCTGTCACTAAAGTGCATAAGTGGAGGTCAGAAGGCACCGTGGGTGTCAATCCTCATTGTCTGCATTATCTGAGACCTGGTCTTCCCACTACTGCATACACCAGTATAGCTGGCCGATGGCTTTCCAGGTCTCCTCTTTTACTTTTTTGGAATTATAGGTGCATGCACTATTATATCTGACTTTGATGTGTATTCTGGAATCTAAGTTCTTGGGCTTGCACGGCAAACAGCTTGCCCATTGAGCCCTCTCTCCATTCCTAAGAACTTGTAACTTCTATGAGAGCTAACTGCACGCTTTTCTTTCCAACTCTGCCTGCTTTCAGCTGGATTAGAAATATTTACACCAAGGAAATTGATGAATGTTATGTATTTATCAAATATATATATATATATATATATATATATATATATATATATATATATAATTTGGTGGGCTGGCTTGGCAGCACACAGATATCTGAGCTGTTTTTCTACCTGTGTCACCACATTTGGTGACATTGTGTTAGTTATATTGCTGAGCCTTTTTACTCATGACAGAGGTAATCGCTTTCTTCCTGGTTCACACAGACAAACTGAAGCCCCAAACACATGTCTGACAAATCAATTATAAAGAAATTCTTCAGGCTTTTGTAGTAAGATCTAATGATTCTCTGGATTTCCTCTGTGTCTGTGGTTATGTCCCCCTTTTCATTTCTGATCTTGTTAATTTGCGTGTTCTCTCTCTGCCGTTTGATTAGTTTGCATGAGGCCTATCTACATTGAGGAGCCTTGGTAGCATTATTCATAGTCCACTGCTTTAAATATTACTCTCACCCTAAAGCACCCAATAGACACATCCCGCAAAATCTCTAACCAAGTTTCTGAGTACCCCTGCCCACTCAAAGAGAACCCGAAGCCACTTACCACGTGCCAGTTGTCATACATTACCTGTGCAGCCTGGGACTGATCTAATTTTTTTTTTTTTTTATTTTTTGAGCCATGGCTTTTCTTTTAAAATGATAGGCATACATGTAATAACTGCAGTTTTCTTGCAGTTGTGTGGGTGCACAGATGGGATAAAATATATAAGACATTTAATAAAAGGGAAGCGTACCTCTGCCAGGTCCTCAGCGACACCGGACTTTTGGAAACATGAAAGTGATACTGAGCTTTACCGAATCTATTCAAGGTGGGCCAGCGCTGTGAGGGCTTGCCTCCGTGTAGCCTTGCAGCACTTCAAGAAGCTCTTTTCTGATGGAGAAAGCTCTCTCCAGGAACCTCCAGTGCGCGGATTGTATTACAATGCAATCTCCCTTTGATCTTCCTGCATGAAACAGGCTCAATAGCACAACCGCACAATCGCTTCTTCCCTTTTGAATGTCTCTAAGAGGAATAGAGGGAAAAAAAGCCACTTATTCAAATTTCTTCCCACTCTAAAATATGTGTGACCGCAAATCTTTGGCCACCTCAGCTGCCTGCTGCTCACAGAGAATCTTAGATCTCAGCCACTTATTCATTTGCTGAAACTGCCCTTCCACCAAGAAGATCTCACCGAGTGCATCTGACCAAGGCCCCTTTCTGGTCTGGGTCACAGGAGCTCCCCTTATATCCCAGTGACATCCTCTATGCACAACCTGGGAGCACTAGCCCCTAGAATTTAGCTCACAGAGGCTTAAGTTCTATCCGCTCAAAAGTGAAAATCCACAAGAACTCTGGTAGGATGAAGGAACCCACAGAAGTTTAAGTTAACAGAATGTAATGCTTGTGTGTGTGTGTGTGTGTGTGTGTGTGTGTGTGTGTATGTGTGTGTTCATATGTGCCTGTGTGTATGTGTGTGTGCATGTCTGTGAGCCTGTGTATGTGTGTATGTGCATGGGTATGTGGATGCATGTGAGTCTGTACGTATGTACATGTGTGTATGTGTAAGTGTGTGTGCATATGGTGGATATATGTTTGTGTGCATATATGTTCATACACGTGTATGAATGTGTATGGTGTATATGTGTGTACAATTTAGTGTGTGTGGTGTGTGCAGATGTATGTGTGTATATTTGTGTGAATGTGTATATGTGGTATGTATGTGTGTGTTCATATAGGTGTATGTAGCATATGTGCATGTGTGTATGTATATATGTGCAAGTGTGCACGTATATGCAGAAGCGTTCAAATGTGTGGTGTGTATGTAAGTATATGTGTACATGTATGTGTATGCATGTATGTATATATGTATTCCTGTGTGCGCATGACTATGCATGTGAGTGTATGTGTTTATTATAAACATGTATATGTATGTACATATAAGTCTATATGTGCGCATGTGTGTATATGTGTGCATGTGTACACATATATGTGTCTATGTGCATGTGTGTGGTGTGTGCACATCTGTGTGAGTGTGTGTGTGAGTATGCATGTGTATGTATGCAAGTGATTGTATGTATGTGTGTTGCAGTGGGGGAGATACAGTAATGGAGCTCTTGCATACAAAAGAAAAGAAAACGATACAAAACAAAAAAGGAAATTTTCTTCATTTAAAAATTTTCACTTAAAATTGAGCCCTCTGTGAGCCTAGAGAGCTGAGAGTGAGCTCTGTGGGAAATGTGGGAGGCAGCGAAATATGTCAACAGGAGACATAAAATTTACCTTTTCTTTAAATAGAAGAAAGACAGGCTTAGAGGTGCTGCAGAAATGTCCGTTATTGGGAGAAGGCATTCTTTACCAAGTGGGACTTCTGCTGGTTTATAGGTTGTGTGTAGTCAAACCATTCACTCACTAAGCCAAATAAAAAGTCACAGAGAAAGATTATAGTCTCTGTCCTATCCTGAGCCCCTAACTCCATATGTTCTGGATTCCTTTTAGCTACAGATAGAAAGTTATCTTCCAAGACATCCTCCATGAGCAACAGGAAATATACAATAATTGCAAATTAGCATAAGCCTTTAAATATTGCATAAGTGAGTCAGTCTCTCAAGGGGGAAGCTCAGGAGCTAACATTAGTCAGTTTTTTTTCCATTTCCAGTGGCAGAAACAATGCAGGAGAGTGAATACAACAACTTACCTCTTCAGACGCCTCTGAAGTTCAATGGGGAAGACTCAGTGGAACTGCTGGCAGCAGGGAGGGAATGCAGCTTGCTCACATGGAGGCAGACATGAAGCACAGAGGGAGAAAACAGAACCAGAGGAAAGCATAGCATTCAAGGCCCTGCCTCCACAAAGCTCTACATTCTTCAAAATAATTACTCAGACTGGGGACTAAGCATCAGTATGAGCCTGTACAGGACGCTTTGGTTTCAAATGATTGTGGTTGGAGAGCTGTTCTTTCAAGGAGATAAGATGTCATACCTAAGACAAGAAGTGCTAGACTCAGGATGTGAAAGCCCTCTGCATTTATTGTTCTTATTGTAACTTGGGCATAGGAGAGAGATGGCAAATTGAAGCAAGTATTGCAAATCCTGGCCTGCACGGAAAGGGGCAAACCTTGCAGTCCCTCAGATCTTACTATGTGCAGACTGTCCATCACCGCACAGCGCCCGGGCTTCACATGGTGTTTTGATGACTACATAGTAACCACGGACATATTTTTTATAATGCACATTCCCCTTGTTAGAAGACTTTAGTACTTGATAATACACACTACGAATAAGAATGAGAGGTAGTAAGAACTACCATCAGAAAGAATGCGAGCGGGCATGAATGCTTTGGAAACAAACTCAGTGTTTTAGTTTGCTTTCTGTTGCCGTGATAAAACCATAACAAGAAGCAACTTGGGAAGAAAAGGGTTTGTTTATTTCACCTTACGAGCTGAAATAAAATGAAGGGAAGTCAGGATGGGAAATAAAGGCAGGAACATGGAGGCAGGAACTGACATTCTCATTTTGGTGTTCTCAGTTTGCTTTCTTATACAACACAGGGCCTCAGCCTCCCCAAGGATAGCAGTATTCACAGTGGAATATGACCCCCCCACATCAATTAGTAATTAACAAAGTGCCCCCATAAACTTGCCTTCAGGAAAGTCTTAGGGAAGCAATTTTTTTCAGCTGAAATTCTGTATTTCAAGATGACCCTAGTTTATGTCATGATGTCCAAACCTGACTATCGCACTTGGGAAAATAAAATAGAATTGAAGATGCATCATCTTAGGATCTAGTAGTTTTGATTCTAAGTATATTCTCAGACAAACACACACAAGAAGTGTTTGTAGGAGTATTCACTATTGGTAGTGATTTAAAATGATTCCTAAAATTTTTCTTTCATGTATCTAACATGTGTGCACACTCATGCCCCTGTCTTTATGTACACATGTACTCTAAGTCAGACAGTATTCTAGGTGTTAGAAAACCATCAGTGGGACAAATTTTAAAATTTGATTTTCATTTGCGTTTTTATATAAGCAAGGAATTTAAAAGGAATCAAATAAATATGTGATTCTAGACAGTGGAAGTGCTGGGAAGCAAGATTCAGAAGCAGCGTCATGTTGGAAAACATTAAAGTTGGAGAAGGTCAACCTGTAGATCTTTTACTCAGGCTGGAAGTCCTCTTGCAATCCAGGTCAGCTTTTAGGCAAACAGTGGCTCAAGGTGTACACAAGAATAAGTAAGAAAAGACCACTAGATTACATGTTGGGGTGCATCTGGGGAAAATTCTAAATGTTCGGCCCTAAGCACCCCCCAAAAGGGACCCTGGTGGGGCAATGCACTTGAGTCTAATAAAACCCAGACATACAACACGTATCCAGAGATAAGGAAGTGGGCAGAATAAAAAGAGTAAAAAGAAATGTAATTTTTTCATGGAAGCAAGGACTACTCAAGAAGGCATTTGTGTCAGCTCAATAATCAATACAAGATACAGATTGTATTTATATTTATACTTTCTAAATTTGAAGCAACTCATTTATTTAATGCTGCAACTTTCCATTTTGTATTTGTATTTGCAAACATGCCATTAAAATCTTTAACAGATGTGTTTTAATAATTTAGAGTAGCAGATACAAAGAGACTAGAGATCTAGAACGAGTTAATTCACTTGCTCCTTTAGTAATACAGAATCTATATTTACTTTCCTCAAAGATCAATTAAGTCAAAACTAGCCAGAATCAGAATCAAGAATCAATCTAAGAGCCTTTGTTCTTTTCTAACTACAATTCAGGTTTACATTCGCCTGGAAGTAAATGCATATTATATGCCTTGAGAGAAGGAGTCAAAAGTTTAGTCCCTTTTATGTGAATACTATGTACTTTGTGATCCTTCTGGTCTTGCCTAAAATAAAATGGCATGAAGCTTAAAAATACCCTCAAGTTGCTTATCCAAGGCATATTTTGATTAGAACTACATGGGAACCTTTAAATAATGGAAGGATGTGTGGGTGGTGTTGGTGAATCTTGGTTTCTCAGTCTGGGTCTTCGTGAAAGAGAAGGATCCCTGATGAAGTTTTGGTTCCAGGATATGGTCATTATGATTACTTACACCATTTTTTAGCTCCCAGATGTCTCTTATTGTTGGAGGTAAATCGAATCCCACTGATTCACAAATTTGAACTCTGTGTCCCCAACTGGTGGCACTGATTTGGATGGTTATTGAACCTTTAGGAGGCGGGACAAGCCTGCCAGAAGAGGACCTCCAGGAGTAGGTCTAGAGTCACCTAGGAGACATCTAGTCTTACCCGTGAAGGACTATTTGTATTAGGCTAGTTTCTCTGTATGACTGTGAGAGACTATCTCATTGTTATGTTCATTGCAGTAGAAAGATCCACACTAACTATGGGCAGCATCATTCCCTGGAGTCTTGAACAAAAATAAGAAAATGAACTGAGCACTTCAGCCACAATTCCCTTTAGTTCTTAACTGTAGATGTGATTCAAATAGCTAGCTACCCCAGTTTCCTGATACCATGACTGCCCTGCCATGCTAGAACTATGAGCCCTGGACTGAAAATAAATCCTTCCTTCCTTAGTTTTTTTTTCAGATATTTTCTAACAGCATGGGGGAAACCTAATTAAGAAAAATCATAAGCCATTTCCTGTCTTGTTTCTTGTTTCTGCTGTCACACTTCTGCCATGGCTTCCCCTCTATGATGGATTGTATCCTCTAAAACCGTAAGCCCAAATAAATTCTTCCCATCTTTAGTTGCTTCTGCCAGGTGTTCTTTCACTGCAGTGAATAAAGTGACAAACACAATCATTTTATCACTTGCTATTACTTGTCCCTGACATCACCTGTCTTGAAAATGAAAATGTTTTCAAAGATGAACACTATCAGGACATGCCTAAGTATTCAGTAGCCATGGTAACAAATAGTTAGCAAACCAACTTTAAACCTGATTAATTAATAAATTATAATTCTATAAGCCAGGCAAACATCATCATTAGGACTAGGACTAGTGGTTCAAACACTTAATAAGGCAACCAACTATTTTGGCTAACAAGCCTCATTATGCCATGCTCCTAGTAGTCACCTAACTGAGAGTAGGAAATTCCAAAATACCTCGAATCTATACTAGCCTGATCTGAGTAGTCAGGGTTCCACAATAAAATTTAAATCACACAACCCTGTGCAAAACCTACCAATCCCTAAGCACCATTCTTGCCTAAATGCAAAACACCTCAGAAGCCTGCTTTGCTTGTTGACACTAGAGACAAATGAGCCCAACTCCTAAGCAAGCCCACCAAAGAGCTTTGGCTTTTGGACTGAGTTGTTCTACTGGATTTTTGATCATTTAGGAGCTTCAAGTTAGATCACAGCAAACTTTCTAGGGACCTTTGCTTTTATCATACACAAAGTTCATTTCCCCCTCAAAAATAATTTGAATTATAAACTGTTTACTTTGGGGTCTGATCCATGACCTCTAAGTTAGTCTAGGACTTATAGCCAAGAACACATATGTTCTGTAATAACTTTGGGGTTATTTTGATCTTTCAATTTGAAGATGCACCATTCTGTAAATTCATCTCCATTCTCAGCTTATTTGTCATTCATTGTAAGTGAAAGATTTTATTGCATTTTATTGAGTTTGTCTTAAAATATGAAGGTGTAACACCTGCGTGTTCATATATGTATGGATATGATTTGAATGAGGCTTGTGTTGATTGACTTATTTCAATTGCTTGTAGAAGTCTGTGCATCCATATGAACAATGAAGGCATGAACTTGCTTGGTCTCCAGTGTACATTGCCATCCCAGGAATGATAATCACTTAGTTTGGCCCCAAATCCCAAGTTCTCCACATATACGTTATTGACTGCACTGCCCATTCCTGGACTGCTTGGTTCATGAATTCTGAGCATGTGCATAAGCACACACTTGACCTGGTGTGAAAAACATTTCCTTGCTTGCCATGAGTGTGTCCATAGAAAAGCCACAAACTTCTCCGGAATGAACAGTGTCATTTTTTTACTCATCTTCACATAAACTAAGTTTATGTTCACTTTGGATAATAATAGCTTCTACATAAAACTTTTCCTTGGTTGAAATTTAGAAGACTTTCAGAATATATGGGAAGCAGAAAATAAAAAAATCAATCTTCAGCATTTTCTACTTGTTTGCTCCCTTGAAATAATAGACTGCTGAGTCCAAGAAAATGTCAACAGAGGATCGTGTACACTCCTGTTGGACAGGGGGAAGCTTGACTTCTTCCTCACCTCTTTCTTTGCCCATCTTCTCTCAGCCCCTTCAGCTCCTTATTACTTTTGCTACTTCTATTTCCTAAACAAGAAACAAAATACCACATTGTAAAGAACTTCCAAATCTCTAAATCAGAAAGACATACATAAGAACATTTAAATCTTAGTCTAGAAAAGTTGTGTTAGTTTCTTTTCTAAACTGTAAAAGTTATACCAAGATCGTCGATAAAAATCTGTGTTTTTTATTAAATTTTGTCTTAAATAGAATGCTTTTAATTTGCTTACTAAATTGTTATCCTTTAGAAAACTTGTTAAGAGTAGTAGCAAAGAGAAAAAAAAACATGCTAGGATTTAAATCATCTGAAGGGGAATGTTTTTGAAATAGCTTTGAAAGGGCAATAAAATATATAAGATAGGATGTGTTATATAAAAGCCATTTAAGAAGCTTTTTTTCTGAAGAGTAGATTGGACAAGAATTCAAAAGGACCAAATAAAGATGAATCAATAGTATTATGGAAATAGACCGCGTGAATCTCTCAAGCAGTATTTAGAGTGGACACAGCACTTTAAGGTAATGAAAGCTTTTTGTCTCTTTTCATGTATTATCTCATATTTGCACGAGTGGACTCTATCAGAAAAAAATAATGAAATGTGGGCTGCAGGTGCAGCTTAGTGCAATAGGTATGGCCTCCCATGCATATCAGTAAAAGAAAAATAAAAGTTTTCTATGTATCTTAATCCAGGATGTTCTTAATATATAGCAGAATTATCTGTTTGCTCTACTTTTTATTTTTGAGATTATAAGATTTAATCTCACAATAATAATAATTATACAACATTTCTCCCTTCCCTTTTTTTTTTCTCTCCAAACCCTCTCGTATCCTCGTCTCTACTCTCCTTCACATTTATGGGCTCACTTTTCACTATTTTTGTGTATTGAGACACATACATTTCTGAGTATAACTTGTCCAGTTTTTATACTGTTCCTTGCATGTATGTTTTCACTTGGAGAATTAATACTAAAGTTTATCAAAAAAAACTTTTCCAGATGGTAGCTTATTGATGCTTATCCAGGAATAGATATGCCTGTAAAATATTTGGAGAAATAATCCAATAGTTGACACTTATCCCTGAGTCTTCAAGGAGAAACCCTCATATAAAGATGCTGAGTAAGTAAAGGGGAATAGATAAAACTGTGAGCCCTTGTTTGGCTGTTGCAATGCTGTAGTAATGCCACTCCACAGTCCATGGCTCACACATGCCCAGGAACAGCTACCACTGCAGTGTAAACAAAATAAAGTTAAACTATCATGAGGTTGTAACTCAATTGTTTGTTTCTTGAGCATGAGTTTTGCTGATGGAGTCGTGTTGTAATATCAAATGTTCGACACCCCTGGTAGTGCCTATAACGACATAGCATTCCCCTGAATAGCTGCTGACTCTGTGTTTGCCTTGACTCCATATATAAGGTTTATTGCTTTCTTTTCCTCTGAGTAATTTCAGCCCAAACATAAATTATTAGTTGTCTTTATATGTTATTACCTTTAAAATTTAACACATGCAAACAATCTCTTTTGCTAATCAAAAATAGCCAACAATTTTGTCCGTCAACTGTTTGTCTATGAAACACCCACACCATCCTTACCTCAATCTGAGAACTCTCTTACCATTACCTAACGGAGGAAGTTTCTTAATTGTGTTTCCATGGCTGAAGAAGAGACACCCACAATAGGGGAACATACCCACTGTGTAAAATCCGATAGAGAAGTTTCCCCAAAAATATGTGCTCTTCAGTAACTAAAACCTTGTCAGACATAGGACCCTCTAACATTTTCTAATTACTTTTTTTCTGCTACGGTTATGAATATATGGTAATAAGAATGTGTTTATTTTTGAGAGCACTCTATTTTCAAAAGCCATGCTGCTCTCAGTAACTAAAATGAGGCGGTTAAACTTTATAGTGACAGATATCCGTGAATTATAGTCAACCTTGCCCCTTCATGTGAAACTCACTCCTTTCATCAGATACAAACTCTTCAGAGATGGAAAGACCCTAGAGCAACTGTAAATTCCCAACGACCAGGACCTCTTCTGGAACCCACTGTGACTAGTTAGGCAATGGGAGTCCAGCCATCAGAAATCTCATCATCATGGTGAGCACAAGCCGAGACCTCCATCACATGACTTGCAAATTAGTAAGCAGAAGCTATTTCCCACATCCCTGAAATCAGCATCATTATAGCAGCTCACATGCTTTTTCCTCATTGTGGTTTGGGCCACATTTGCTCTTCTGACAAAGAGCCCATGATTGTCGAGTTAGGAGTACTGCAAGCTTGGAATCTGCTAAACCTCTTACCCATAAGTTGTCACTTTTAGTCTGTGTAATTCTGGCTTAAGTGGACTTTTTTTTCTTATAGGTGCTTTGTTTTCTAGCCATAAGTTCTCTCTTGTATTCACTTCCAATGATTCAATAATCTAACAACAGAAACGGGCAAAAATTGTACTTATCTCAGGATCAGGAACACCATTGTGAATGAAACCTCATTGAAAACTACCAACAGTTCACATAGATAATGATGTTCAGATAAATAAAACCTTAGTTTATTATGAGATTGTATAGTGATAAAGTCATTTTTGTTAAAAGAATTGTGATTTGAAGCTGGGTACCATGCAGCTGATCTACCCAACATCATAATGCAGTAGTATAGTATACTGAAGTAGTGGTCATTTGTCCTCATGGTCAGGAATGACAGGCTATGACAACATGGTGACACCGCCCACACTGTGAGAATATTGTATTGTGCAGCACTACCTGGACAAAGAAAAAAAAATTCAAAGCATGGTTTCTACTGCATGCAAGTAGTTTTCCTTCCTTCCTTCCTTCCCTCCTTCCTTCCTTCCTTCCTTCCTTCCTTCCTTCCTTCCTTCCTTCTTTCGTTTCTTCCTTCCTTCCTTTCTTTCTTTCTTTCTTCTTTCTTCTTTATCATTGTCAAGGCCTACAGAGCTGTGAGTCTGTTCTACCTTGACTGGAGGCCGGAGAGTTTGAGCTTATACTTGCTCTCTCAAAGTTGTTAACAACAGGTGTGGCTACAAACGAGAAATTCCGGCCTAAGTTGTGGTTCATTAGTATTGGGAGTGTTGAAGTGAATCTGCTGCACCTGGACCCAAGGCTGGAGAGCGAATTCAAGTCTATCCCACGTGTCCTGCTAATGAAGTCTGTTGCCTCCTGCCTCCCCTTTCTGAGTGAAGTACATAAGCATGTGGAAAACAAATGAGGTGGGTTCAGTATTCACCGAATGTCCCTCCCAATGATGTCTTATGTTTCTGTCTTTTATTTCTCCCATATCTCTGTTCCTTTCGGTTAACAATTCTAATACTCATGCATCTACACTGGAACATATGTGTTAATCGAAACTGGTTTTCAACATATCATTGTAAAGTTGAAAGATTCTGAGTGGAAATACTGCACAGAGATCTCTCCTACAGATTTGGTTAATGTAGTAATACAATGGAGTACTAGGGCTAGGAAACAGAAAGTCATTATATTGCTGATAGAAGGAAACATTTGATTTTTAGTCCTGGAAACCAAAACACATTCTAACTCATTTTAAATCTGCCTTTATCAATCAATGATAATAGTATGCCCATAGACAGAGTAATTTGCAGAAATGGTTGGAACCTAATAAGCCAATCAACCAATCAACGTGCACCCTACTGAAAACTGACAATCGGACTCATTCTGCCTCATTTATAAAAGTCAGACAACTAAAGACAGGCTCAGTGTATTAACATGTCTAAAAGTCACACTTCCTGGGATGTTGTCACACTCTCAGGATTCTGAAGCTCTCCTAGAATCCCATGCCTTCTAGACTTTTCATAATAAGGTCAGGTACTCGGCAGCATTGTAAATTATCTGTATCTGTCCTATCCAGAACAGCCATTAGCTGCACTTAAAGCAATGCAACCCAGTATAGGCGAACAGATGTACCGGTTCCAGTTGGTATTTTGTTTGATCCATGACTCGCTCATTTATTCAGCTGCTGTTTATTAATCCATTCTATGCAAACTAGTGTGTTAAGGTCTTAGCACTTTAACCTGTATGACCTGAAGTGATTCTATCTCTTGGAAATGAAGGTCTCCACAGTGAGGATGGATGAAAAAGCTCACTCAGTGGTATCTAGAATCGCACCTATGGCAATTCCCCCTTATTTAGTACTTAAGGAAGTTCATTACATGCTGTTATACCTTTATAAGGAACTATCTTCATGTCTCACATATTATAATTATTTTGTTATTGATTTTAATTGTATGTCCATAAATTAAAGCAATTCCTCAAATTGAAACTAAAATTTCTACTTAGAGATTGATGTTGTTTTCTCAGGTAACTATTTCTTAAGTTCTGTAAAGGCTTAAGATAAATATATTTTATCCATCTAGTGATATTGTAAACTTGATATGGTCACAGAGAGTTTCTTCCTTTAATAGACCATAATCCATAGCAAGCTCTTAAAATCATTTTTACTGTGCTTTGAGTTGCTAATATAATATTCTCCCTAAATCTCATTCAAGATTAGTATGACTAAGAACCACAGAGTCCAGCTTAGTTCCCATGTGGCTGGGGAAAGACGGAGGGAAGCAATTATAAAGCAGCTGCTGGGAAGGTGTTGTCAAACGTTGGCTGTGAAGAATGCAGAGAAATGTGTATGTCTCAGTTTAGGGGTTATTAGTAAAATCGCCTAAGTTAAAGGGAATTTGAAGCTTCTGTTATATACCTTGATGAAATAAAAGGCATATTTTTAAAGACAGTAAAAGACTAATACACAATTAATGTTTTTCTTATTCATTCTTGATTATTCAGAAGGGTAGGACAGTCCCAGCTGATACAATACAGAGCAAGACTGTTTGTGGCCAGGTAGATCTAGGACCAAATTCTAGGCCTGCTCTGAACCTGTTACTTGGGATTTCTGAGATCTGGGTGACTGACTCATAGAACTGGCCAGATAATACCTGTTTCACTGACTTGATATGAGGAATGTACAAAAGAAATTATACAAAGCAGAGATGATGTAGCTCGGCAACTTATAGGGTGACACTGAATGTTGAGTCTTTGTCTCGTCCCCCTTCTGAGTAAAGGAAAAAATTGGGTTTGCACATAAAATGAGACACAAGGTGGGAAATCTTAGGCTGTGTCTGCAGTACAAATCACCTTGGAAAAAAATACCCCCAAAAGGTTAAAGATACTAGGAAATGGGCTATATGTGGCAAGATTATTAAAGAAGGAAGTATAGAAAGTTGTACAACCTTGGCTATTAGGGTGAGCCAATTTTATCTATTGACTGTACATTACAGTACATTTGTTTGTCTCCCCAGTTATAAGGCACTAGGGAAATCATTGGATGGCTTTCTAGTCAGGTACTTCTCTGACTTTCTTTGGTATCGGTTTTGACAGCATGGACAGACCAGCCTCTTTTGAGCCTCAGCCTTCTGCAGGATGGAAGGAACTAAAGGAAATATCTATTTGCTGTTGCTGATGGTAAGGGGAAAATAGAAGGCAAACCAGGTGCAATAAAAGGGAATTGAAATAGGAACATCAGAAAATTAATTTTCTAACTCCAAGTGTTATGAGATTATAGCTCAACAATCCACCTGGGGCACACTAAATGCTCATCATGGGAAGCAAGTAAACTGAGCAGATAGAGACATCAAACAATATGCCGTAGAGAGATGTCTGAATGAGCTAAGATCCCAGCAACCTCCATTACGTACTTGTTTTCTTTTTTTTTTTTTTTCTACTGTTCAGGTAATGTTGAACTGCCTGCTTTCCCACTGCCTCAAATAAGCCAACTTTTTGAGAAAGCTTATTTGTATTTTGATGGGTCAGTTAGGCCTCAGCCTCTGGCTCTGAGTATCTCCTAAGGCTTGCTTAGGGCTGTCCTGGATGCTGGTTGTTGACCGATTAATGGGTGGTGTGTTGTTCCCATCCTATCAACAGGATTTACTGGGGTAAATATGTTTCCAGGTGAACTTACATTTCAAGAAAATGCTGTCCATCTACATCTCTTCTCTCAGACTAGAACGATCCACCTACAGGTTTAAAATACTTTGCAAATAATCAATGTGGCATGCTTATATAACATGTAATTTAAAAGCAATTTTCTGAAAGTTATCTCTTTATCGTCACACAAAATCTTCATAAATTAGGCATGGCATGTGTTAATATTTTCCTACAAGTGAGGAAACTGAGACTTGAAAAATTACTGAGTAATACACCAGAAAGAAAGCCAGATTGGTAATCCAATTTCGTTATACAAACACTAATTAAACAATAGCATCTTGAAGCCCTGGGTTATTTCATTATCTTCTGGACCTTTGTATCCTGTGGTGTGTTACACTAACTGTGATGACATTATACTTCAAGAGCACTTAGGAAAGTCCAATTTCAGTCTTGGTCCCAGCCAGCAAGAAATTTATTCTGGCTTGGAAATAAATTATATAGTAAATGAATAATGTATGACTGTCAGACGGGTATCTGATTATGGGATGAACTGAAGGCCGAGACAGCACTTCTAGTGAAATTCCAATGAATGGCATGGCGTTATGACATAGAGGGGAAGCAGACAGCTTTATGGTGTAAAGCACTCACAAGCAAAGTCAGGGGACGGACCTGACTATTGACAGAGGATAGGAGGAGGGTCAAGGTTATCCAATTAGTTCAAGCATAAGTATGTATTGGGTCATATGCTTTGCTGCAAGGATACTGTAGTGTGGATTCAAGAGCAGGGGCTGTGGCATCAGACTGTGGGAGTTTGTCTATCATTTGCTGCGCCTCCGTGTTGACTGTTTCTCCATCTGCCAATGAAGACAATAGTAGGGTTAATCTCACAGAGATTTTAAGTCATAATAAATGGGCATAACATGTCTCTTGATAAAATAGCACCTATAGTTAGAGGACATGAAGAGAAATCTGTACTGTTTAAGAAATTGTTAGGGTCTATGGGAATAATTGGAATCAAAGTATATAGTGACCACACACTATTTAAGTTAAAATGAAGAACTTCCACCCATAACTAGGGAAGCTATTGAAAACTGAAGGCCTCTAGAGGAGAGCAACCTCGTGTTCTCTAAGGGTGTGTGCCTTGAATGGCTTCTATACTCCAGCCTTACAAACACAAGCAAATAGACATTACAAATTGGACTTGGTGGGTTACTTGAAAAAACAGAGAGCACCAAGTTGGGAAGGAAGGAAGGGGAAGCATGGTTCTTGGAGGGGTTAGGATGAAGAAATGGGTTGAGTGTTATTTAAATACATTGTAAGAAATTTTCAAATGATTAATTAAAATATCATATTAATAATTCAAACAGTATAAATAAATGGAGATGCTACTGATGTCTCTGATCTAGAACCATGTATAAGAGAGGGATGGTTAAAGGAAAACGACATCGTCATGCCCTAGCCATAGAAAACACTGCTCTAAGTCTGTCCTTGGTGATTTTGATGAGACAGCACTATAGAGGCCGGACCATTGTATGCTCTTTCCACATTACAAATCAGCATTGACCTTTAGACTGGGAATGGATAGAGTGCAAATGATCATGGAGGTCACTCAGTATCTGTCTACATTATTAGACCTAGAAGAAATGCCATCAGTGTCAGGCGCTGTTAGGGTGTGACTTCGTGAGACAGGACTTTCGTATACAAAGGGCCCCTGGGAGTACTGGGACACTGATAGCCTTCACATTTTATTGGACAACAGTTCACCAATCTATAGCTACTATAAAAGTCTCAGCATAGTGTCCAGATGAGAAAACTGAGGCAGCATGACCTTTTTTGAAATTTCCTGACACATGTTGACGTGTTTTACCCATCAATGTTTCCCCAACTACACTCCATTAGAACTAGAACCTTTATGATGGTTTGTAGGGAGCGGGGAGGCTGTGAAAAGGTCAAGTGTGGTAAGTTTATACAGTTACTATATATTTGTTGGGAGGCCCTGTATATTATATAACTGTATTTATTCTTCATTCCTGAAAACTTGTAACATGATTCATACAATCCTGGAGATAAAAAATAATTTGTTTAAATTAGTTTTTCCATTTTATCACAAGCTATTTCTTTACGCAATAAAAACAAATAGCCTCAGAATTAACTTCTGAGGTACATGTGTTATTCAAAGGACCATACTGCACACTTTAGGAATCAAGAAAAAAATTGAAAAATCGGTGTGAACAAAATATAAATAGACTGGGCGAACATTTTTAAATCAAGTGGATTTATATACCTCATAAATATCAACATGTCTCCATTTGTTATTTTAGTTTGTTTAAGCCTCATGCTTAATCAAGCATATTCTTGTATAAACAAATGGAATAAGAAAGAGAATTAGAAATACCTGATTGTTTCCTCATTATTGAACAGTTTAGCTTTCTTCAGGGCAACAATACCACTACAATAAAATCATTTTGACTCCAGTTAGTACTGATGACCTCAAAAATGTTTTAAAAGAATTCAAGTTGTATGGCGTAGGAGAAGTTTAGAATTTTACAAAGCAGTTGGAAAATGTATTAAAAAGGATTATAACTGAAAAATATTATAATTTCATGCACACACACACACACACACACAAAAGAACTTAATAAATACAAGGAGGGATTTGTGGCTAAGTAGGACAGCAAATAGCGCTTACCTTAAGTACAGAAATGGTTCACACAAATAGCAGCGTACTGACCATAGAAACCCTTAAGGGAAAGATAAAGGACCAAAGACCTGAAAAGAGGAAGTAGAAATGCAGAGCGTAAATAAAGGTGCTAATTGAGTTCACTACCTCCAGCATTGCCACAGGCTACCCTTTCCTCTGCACCTACCAGCTCTGTGGAGTCACCTTTCATAAACCCATTTCCGTCTTCCTCACATCAGCTGGGGAACGGTTCTGAGTGATCTGAGACCCGGGGCTACAGCACTCAGCAACACTATTAGTTATTTCATAACGGTTTTTGTTCTCTGTGAGGGAATATGGCTTTACACATAGGTGTCCATTTTTGAACCTGAACATTCAGTTTTCAAAACCTATTTAAAGAGATATTACCAGTAGAAGTGGACTTCTAATAAGACATGTTGAACTTGCTCAAAGGTCCCAGAACCTCGCCGAGGGAAGAGGTTTGAGGAGACCATAGAGAACGTTTTTTTCCCAGCTGCCGTCTCTGCTCTGTTTTTGATTAATATGGCTTCTGATAATTATCTTGTCAAACCATGACAGTTCATCTTCTGAGAAGCCAGAAACCCCTGGCAAGTCTGAGTTGTCTAACATCCTTTGAGGCAGAGATGTCAATCAATCACTTGTGCTTCCCATAGAAGAGGACTTAATTATTTTCTTGGCTATCTCTTTCATCATTTGCCACACAATTGCCCCTAAACTTAGTGTTTTAAAGTCACAATTTATAATTATCTCTAGTGGACTGACTGCAGCTTTCCCAGGTGGCTTTGACATGGATCTCCTGTGGAACTTCAGGAGTTAGTGGCTGGGACTGGAGCCAATGCAGTCTCCAGTGGGATGGATGTGAAAGATGAATCTCTCAGTTGCTTTGGATCTCAGTTCTGCTCTAAGATACTTCTCCCCTAGTACAGTGGTGGCTCCTCTGGTAGCCAGGAGGGGGCGTGATGGAGGATTCTCATTGGCTAATAAACAAACTACCTTGGCCAGCCCTTAGGTGGGTGGAGTAGACAGAACAGGAAGAAGGAAGTGAGGTAGATGGCTCAGTCAGATGCCATGCCTCTCCTAAGTGAGATAAATTGTCATGCCTCTGCTCACTGGGGCAGACCGCCATGCCTCTCCTCAGGGAGACAGATGCGATGAAGCCAGCCGCCATTCATGCTGAAACTTTCCTGGTAAGACACTGCTCGTGGTGTTACATACATTATTAGATATGGGTTAGTCAAGATGTGAGTAAGAGGCTGAAAAAAATGGGCCAGGCAGTATTTAAATGAATACAATTTGTGTGTTATTATTTCGGGGCATAAGCTAGTCAGGAGGCCAAAAGCTGGGTGGCGGGAACGCAGCCCGCAGCTCCACACTACAGAAGGGGGCATCCCTAGAACCAGCATTCTGAGAGTTCAAGAAGACACTACCTTATACTATAGTCCCTAGGAGACAAAACATCAACTGAATTCTGTTGGTCCCAAATCACCAAGGCCACACCAAATTAAAGAGGATAGAATTAGACTTCTTTCTGAGATAGACACGTGCGAATGGAGAAAGAGTTGCTTGTATTCCTCCTCAGAGGATGTGTGACACACTGGCACTTATTTCTTTCTCGTGGTGTGGGATTCCACTCTGTACGCAGGGAAAATTGTAGATGGAGAGGCAGGGCTGCATCCCACCACCCGGCTAGCTTTACACCCAAAATAATTACACGGAAACTGTATTCTTTTAAACACTGTCTGGCCCATTAGTTTTGGCCTCTTATTGGCTAATTCTTATATCTTGCTTTAACCCATATTTAGTAATCTGGGTAGCATCATGAGGTGGTCACTTACCAGGAGAGATCTTAACCTGTGTCCGACTCAGAGAGGAGAGACATGACAACTGACTATGGCGACTGCCTGAAGCGTCTGCCTTCTCTCTCCCAGAATTCTGTTCTGTCTACTCTGCCTACCTAATTTTCTGTCCTATTAAAAGGCCAAGGCAGTTTCTTTATTAACCAATGAAAGTAACACATAGACAGATGACTCTCCTCCATCAGAAAATGTTTTATTACTATTGGTTAATAAAGCAACTTTGGCCTATGGCAGGGCAGAATATAGAAAAAAGAGAAATCCAAGCAGAGATAGAAGAGGAAACAAGGTGGAGTCAGGGAGATGCCAAAACCTTATTGGTAAGCCACAGATTCCTAGCAATACCAAGTTTAATAGAAATTAATTCTTAAAAAGAAGTTAATTTAAGATGTAAGACTTAGTCAACAAGAAGCCTGAGCTAATAGGCCAAAGGGTATGTAATTGATATTAAGTCTCAGAACAGTTATTTCATAAGTAGCTGCAGGGGCTAGTGAGTAGTACCCAGTGGGTAGAGAGAAACTGGTCCAGGGGGACCAGCAGAATGAAGAATATTTGTAGCTACATCTGGTTCTCAAATATTTGGGACTAATCCACATGGCCAGCAACCCACTTTGGTCCACTGGCATTTTAGCACTTCTTGTCTGTGAAACAGGCTGGATGGGATCTGTTAGGCATGCACAGACAGGAGAGCGTGGAAGATTCCTGCTGCCACACACAGAGACATTTCCAGGCTGTGAAGCATGCTGCATGGCAGATTTAGCTTTTATTCAGACAAAAAAAGGTTTATGTGCTTCCCAGAGGTGAGGTAGTGAGTGCGGCTCCCACTTGGCATTCCCAGAGCTGGTGGTTTAAGTACCTCCACCATGTTAAAAAGCTGAGTGGGGTGGAGCCATCCTCAAGGGCCTCAGCAACCATGGCGCTTACCATTTTAAAAGCACTTCTTGTCAGAAAAGGATTCAGAAAAGGATATCCCTAATACGGCAGATTAAGACATAAAGACCTTTGAACGGGTCACAGTGTATATGATAAATGTGCATAAGCTTAGAAAAGAAGGTAGAAACAGTCATAGATTAAAATAATGATTTAAAAATTCTTAAAAAGAAGTAGAGTAATAAAATATATGTATATAGGCCTATAAAGATGGAAAATACACAGAGAGTTTAGATTATGTATACTAATGTGTTTTCTTTGAATTTTCTGACTGTTAATGGAATAGCTGCAGAAAGACATTTGATTATGGGGGCTGCTAAGCTAAACCAACATATATATTTTAAAAGAATCTTGATTTCAAAATTTGAGTGGAAGGATGTGTTACTTTGGAAAATAGATTCTGATTTTGTTTCTATAGAAAATGAGAACCTGTGGTTTCCTTCCAAGCTAATGTAGATGGAACAAGATCATCCCTCCCAAAAGGTAACAATGAACCCTAAAAAATACTTTGTCCATAAAACAGCAGGAAGCAGTTTGGAGAAAACTATGCCCAAATTTCCAAAATGACTGTTTATAAATGTTTGTTTTCATTTTAAAGGAATTGATTATAAATGGTTAATGATTACAATAAAAATCTTTATAAAGAAAAAATGGGACATGATATAGGTATGGATTTTTGTCTATACAAATTTAAGGTCAACTTTGTTACACTATGTATATATATATTTATATAGAAATATATGTATTTCTAATCTTGTTTAAGGTATTATGTTTGTGCAGCTCATTTAAAAATGTAATGTATAGTTTAAAAATATAGATTAATAGTTATCTGTAATAGTCAAACTTGTAGTCATATTAGTTAGGTTTTCTAGATATACAGAGATATATTTTAGTTAGACAGATAATCCTCAACACTTCAAAGACCTATGGAATATGGCATTTAAAATGTTTAAAAACTTAGGACTTTTGATAACAGTGAAACACATGTGTTCCTGGCAATACCAGTCTACTTCAAGAGGATAATGGGTATCAAAGAGACTCCTTATGGAGTTTGCTAACCATTTGGGCAAAAAACTGCTCTTGCCTGGACTGCTTGATGGTGTGCTGTATAAAGTGGACAAGTAGGATCCACAGAAAAATGACTGCTGAACCTACCAAAAGAAGGTGAGACAGTCTTTCAAGTTCCTGCTTCATGAAAGAGTCTGCCAGACATTTTGCAGGACATAGAAGAAAGCATCTGACAAACTGCCAATACAGGTGAAACAGTCTTAAGTTTCCTGTTTCACTGAAAAGTCTGTCGGATACCATGGTCCTGTAGGCTGAAGATAGATGCCCCAACATTACAGAAGAATTTAAGATGATTGTCCAGGCAGCAAGGTGTCTTTGTCAATTCTAAAGTTTTGAAAGTTTCTTACTATGCACTTCCTGTTTACTTAGGTAATGTTATATCCTTCTGGGATCTTTGTAGGAGTTGAAGACAGTTATAATTATAGTTTTCCTTAGTTATGATTAAGGATAAATTAGATATGAAACTTGAGACTCACAAAGAGAAAATAGTTGATAGAATATTTTCTTATTTGTCAGATACAAATAGACTAAATACTATAAGTGTAATTCTTGCTTGATATCTTTGTTATATTAATTTTATTATATTAAAATTAAAACCTTCCTCTTTATTTAGACAGAAAAGGAGAGGTGATGTGGGATTCCCCTCTCTATGCTTTGAAAATGTTTTATTACCATTGGTTAATAAAGAATCCCCTTTGGCCTATGGCAGAACAAAGTATAGCAAGATACAAAATTCTAGCAGAGATAGAGGAGAAAAGAAGGTAGAGACAGGGAGACATCATGTAGCTGCCAAAGGAGAAAGATTTCAGAACCGTAACAGTAGGCTTCAGGCTTGTGGTGATACCCAGATTAATAGAAATGGGTTAATTTAAGATTTAAGAGCAAGCTAAAAATATACCTGAGCCATCAACCAAACAGTGTTTTAATTAGTAAAGATTTTGTGTGATTTTTCAGGTCTGGGTGGCTAGGAAATGAAGATGAAGGAGTCTTCATTACATTCTCTCCTTCCTCTCAGTTTTGTTTTGTGTAAAGGAAACACTTCTCTACTCACTTAGCTCTTCACCAAGCCATATCTTATCTCATGTTTCATAGGAATTGTTTTAAAAAGCAGGAATGCTATGGTTAACTGCTCAAGGTGTTTCTAGGTTCTTTCCTGCTTTTCTCATCAAAGTGATTGATATGAACCTATGCTGAGGAATTTTTCTTTGTGAAGGAGGAAGATGGTTTGATGAAAATAAGAAATTCAGTTTCAGTCTTCTGCTTCTATGTGGAATGTTCTCTTTTGGGTCTGTCTTTGGGGATCTCGTGCTTTGAATTTCTTTAAATTTCTTTTTTGTATTTCCAGGTCCCAAGCCAGTCTAGCGAGGAGCAGATTCTGTACTTTAAAATAGTTCTTTGTTTCATTATAGAAGTCTGAACACAAACCAATATTTTGTACAAAGAATAAGGAGAGTTATGCAGATCTACAGGCAGGACTACCTAGTGTCCATGGCCCCAGACAAATTTCATTTTTAGGGGTCTTGTTCATATAACAAAGCTGCTTTTAAAATGTTTTATTAAATAAATGGGAATATTTAAGAATTACTGATTAAATATTGGTTTTGCTCACTGTCTAATAAGTATACAAAACTTAATTTGTTTTTATATTCAGGTGCTCTCTTTCTTTGTATATGTAGGGAGCACATCTTCATGTTCTTAATTGTCAGTTTCACATTTCCCAGATAATTTTACATCCTCTTTTATGAGGAAATGAAAGTACTGAAATTATCATTCATGAGATTTTGGTTGTTTAAAAGTTGTTTGTATGTAAATGTAATGTTATCTTCTTCTCTCTACACTTCCCTATACTACATTTAACAATGGCCACACCAGTGTTTAAGATTCTTTATCATTTGCAGTGCTGCTTTTGAGTAATGGCTTCCAAGCACTCATGTAACTTACAGTGCTTAGTAATAATGATGGCAGATGCAATGTTAACCAAAATATTCACGAAATTATTATAAGATTCATAATTATATCATATAAACTTTTAAAATTTTTGATAGGAAGGTTGACTCATACATCCTCCAACCACATCTTTTCTTGAGCTCTTTAACCAGTAATTGTTGTACATCTGAGAATGTGATCTCATAGAATGCTGAACACATCTTTCATAGACTTCCACCTGAAGGAGAAAGGAAAAGAAACTCAAAGTTCCTTTAAGGAACAAGAAATTCAGGCCAGATAGTAGAAAGAATGACATGGATTGGGTAGTAGACTATGATGATAAATTGATCTAAAGTAAATAAGGTTTCAATTAAAAAGCACTTATTGGCATGACCAAGCCAAATAATAAAACATTTTCTGGTTAATATGCTAACTCCCCAAGTGACTGATCTGTCTGGTATTGGATATATACACTTGGGGTACACAGTATAGTTCAACTGATGATATGCTTATCATTCCAATGTAAATTGCAGAGGTAGGTTCACAGTAGGAATACAGAAGAATTTCAAGATTGCTATACAAGAAATATATTTGAAACTTAGTTGCAAGGTTGAGATTAGACATTTAACAGTTTAAAACTCTGAATTCACTAAGTCAGAATTACCCCCAAATCAATATTTGTGCCATGTTGGCATCCAGTCTTATATGCATCAAAAAAGCCAGAGCATGGTGGCCAAGGGAATCACTCTGCATGCCTGGTAGACTAACTGGTGCCAGGTTTTGAACTAGTAAATATCAGAGATTCAAGTATCTGGTCAACTGCATCCACATTTTGTAGCAATAAAGAACACCCTGAGGTAGAGCGGCAGACGATCGAGTCAATGCTAGCCCTAGCTGTTTCTAGAAGTTAGCAACTTGGAATAATTAGAAGGATCTTCTCCAAATTGTACGGTGTGCCCAAGAAATAGTACCTTGAGTAATGTGACCTTTCTTGATTGACTATAAAGAGAATACTCATCTGTCACAGAATGTTGATGAGCCTCATGCATTAGGTAAGAAATTTAAACCTTCATTCCAAGTCTGCCTTGCCAGATGCTGAATGCAGTACCTGCCAGCACTCAGCAGACTGTATTGAGAAAATGTACAGCCAGCAGGGATTTTTAAAGGGTAGCTCATTAAGACATCTCTGACTAGAACTGATTGGTTTCTTGAAAAGTCATGCTTATTAAGCCATGACACATGGGCTCCAGTCAAAGGCTTGTGCTACAGGTAAAACAGCATAGTTTCTGACACAAGTTCACAAAATATTGAAGCATATTACATATAGTTTCTGGGGTGATGGTGGGTGGAAGGACCTTAGGATCCTGAGAGCCTCTGAGGGCATAGTATGTGTTCATATTCCCTGAAAATGGCATTGCACTTTGAGTAAGAAGTGAAATTAGAAAAAGAAATGTGCTTTTGAGACAATTCTTATGCAGGCTAAAACAGCTACAAGCCAGTAGGTTAGGCATCAGAATTTCACACTACTTCCTCTAGAATAATTTTCAGTTTCATAGGAAAAGGAAAGATAAGTATAGAGTTATAATGATAAGCACCTGAGCAATAAAGAACTTGAAGGCATAAACTATTTTTTTAAAAAAGTTATCCAACTGAAGCATAATATAAAACAGCATGGTCCTGCTTTAGAGAAAATGACACGTTGAGCAATGGAACAGGATTGAGGACTTACATATAAATCTATACTCCTACACCCATCCAATATTGACAAAGAAACAAAAAGTCTACACTAAAGAAAAGACACGCAGTGCTAATCAAGTTCCATAAATGTAAGAAGAAGAATGAAAGTAAACTTATTTATCACCCTGCACAAAACTCAACTGAAAAACGATTAAGGACTGCAATTGAAGATCTGAGCCTTTGAATCAGATGAGGATAAAGTAACTCATTGGCATAGGTAAAGATTTTCTGAACAGGATCCAGGTAATGTAGGCCTAAAGACCCAACAATTGGTGAATGGAACCATACGGAACCAAAAAGCAAAGACACCATTATTTGGGTGAAGAGTCAGCCTACAGACTGGGAAAAACTCTACCAGCTACACATCCCATAGAGTACTTATATCTAGAATATACAAAGATCTCAAAAAGTGAAATAGAAAAAGAAACAAAAAATAGAGCTAAACAGAGAGCTCTCAAAAGATGAAACACAAATAGCTGAGAAATGCTTTAAAAGCTGTTCGGCAACCCTAGCCATCAGGGGAATACAAATTAAAATTGACTTGAGGTTTCATCGTACCGTAGTCAGATGACTGATATAAAATGAAATTAAAATGATGACAGATGCTGACATAGACGTGGTGGGGAAAGAACACCTTTTCACTGCTGGTAAAAGCACAAACTGGTGCAGCCGTGATGGAAATGAATGTAGATGCTCCTCCAAAAGCTAGAAAGAGATCGACTGCACAATCCAGCTATACCACCCTTGAGCATATACCCAAGGAACTCTATAGTCTACTGTAGAGATATCTGCTCATCCATATTCAGTGCTGTTCTATTTATAAAAAAGCCATGAAATGGAAACAACCTAAACATTCATCAGTGGACCACTGGATGATGAAATTGTGGTACGTTTACACAATGAAATACTATTGAGTGGTTGTAAAGTGAGATTGTGAAAATTCACATGGGAACGGAGAGAGGTAGAAACAATCATTCTTAGTGAGGTAACCTAGACTTAGAAAGAGGGTAAAAGTCATAAATATTAAATAACTACATGAAAGCAGTGTTTTCCAGACAACAGGGCAGTTACACATATGAACCTAGAGCAATTGTGGCAGCATATTTATTTAAAACTAGACTACTCTTTTGTCTGGCCCCCAGGCCCAAATAATCACACAGAAACTATATTAATTACAACACTGTTTGGCCAATAGCTTAGGTGTATTCCTAGGTAACTCTTATATCTTAAATTAACTCATTTCTATTAATATGTGTATCGCCATAAGGCTTGCCAGGTTAAGTTCTGTCATCTTCCTCCTCAGCAGCTACATGGCGGCCCCTGACTCCACCTAATCTTTCTATATATCTCTGTTCAGATTTCCTGTCTAACTTTACTCTGCTAAATCATTGACTAAAACAACTTTATTCATTAACCAATAAAAACAACAGATATACAGAAGGACCTCCCACATCATGCATGAGCCCAGCACAAACTCAAGCCAGACAAAACCCCAGCATAGAAAAGGGAGGTTGGCACAAAACCCCACTAGCATCTGGGAGAAGGGGAGCCAGTTTCCTTAAGGGTGTGGTCCATATTAGGTCCACACTCCATCAAAAGGCCACACGTCCAAGAGTATATGGGCATCACAAATTGGATCTGATGGGTTTAGGAAATAAAAGAGGACACAAAATTAGGTGGCTTACAAACGGGAATGGTTCTAGGAGGAGTTGGATGAAGGAGCAAGTATGACTAAATACTCTATGACATTCTCAAAGAAATAATTTTTTAAAACTAAGAGAGAAATGAAGAAACTACCTACCCACCACTGTTGTGTGCATATTGTTTGTTTTTATATAAAATATAAAATGGCAGAAAGTGCTGAGAATTTAAGGCTATATAGATTTTGTGGGAAGTTTACCTTACACACAAACACTCTCTCACACACATACACACACACACACACACACACACAGAGAGAGAGAGAGAGAGAGAGAGAGAGAGAGAGAGAGAGAGAGAGAAACTATTTAACATTTAGTCATTTAGCCACAGCGCAGTACATACATCATGATATTCCCCATGCATTGGTCCAGGCTATGAGTCTCAGCCAACCTAGTCTAAAAATGAAGCGTCACCTATCTGACAAACAGAGGCCACAGGGAACTAGAACGGGAAGTTAAATGCAATTTACATTAGGAATAGAGACCACGGGAAGAAAGGCTCAAGAGACAGATGTGTGTTGTTCTCCACTATACAGTAAACTCCCGTGCCTTAGGTAATGACACTTCAGAAGACCTGTAGTCTTGACACAATCTACAAAATGCATGGAGTAACAATTAAGGTCACAGAGGGAAATTGTTTCTAATTTTGTTCTAATTATTTAAATAATTGAGAACTGATGTTCACTGTAATGATGTCTAGAGCATTCTCTCCCTTATCTTCTGTTAAGAAAATAGCCTGTGTTTTATAAATAAAGTTTTATTGGAACACAAACATTCTTGTTTGCATATATATGTACATATATATATTTTTTCCAATGGCCTTCATCTTATAATAACCAAGTTTTACAGACATGTAAGGGTGAATCCCTCACAGAACATCCGAGGACCTCTGTAATGTTGAAACCATTTGCTATCTGTCCCTGTAGGGACATGTTGGTCATCCCTGAATTATACCAGTTCTCAGAAAATACCAATTATAACCAGTGATAGTAATTCAAATTTGATTTCACATTAAAACAGACAGGGCACCAGGACACATTGTACTTAGAAATTAGACTATGTGAGAATTATTTTATTGTACTTTACTCCAGCAGCAACATTTGATCCTATAACTAACTTGATTATACATTTTGAACATTGTGCGTATTATAGTTTGGAGCTTGTTTTGATTCCTGGTTCTTATTTTCATTTTTGTTTGTTCTGTAACTTCCCACCCCTGCCCCACATATAAAACCAAGTAGGAATCAGGGTGTGTCCTAGTAATAAAAAAAGAATAGGGGGGAGAGGTTTAATATTGTCATCTACGTTGATGAAATAGATCATTCTAGTGCGAATGTCAAGGTGGTCATTAGCGATCTACAAGGCAAGCAGCTGCCAGCTTAAATAGCAGCTAGGACCTCCATCCTTGTGCAGTGCGACTATGTGCTCCTAGTGTGTAGCTAGGTTAATCCTTGTGCTTCATTTCAAGTTGAGTCTCCCAAAAAGCTTGTTACAAATGAGGAAATGGGAACTCAGAAATATTAATCCATTTGCTTAACATTACAGGGCCAGTGGGTGGCAAAGCCAGAGCATAGCCCCACTATCTTACTTTCAAATCTGTTCACAAGTCTCCAACTCATTGCAAATTTGTTCAATGGTCTGTTGTCTGTAACTTGAGCTCAGGAAAGGAAGTGGAAAGCCCATTTCTGACCCCCTGCAATTAAATACCAACACCACACATGTGTAAGCCGATGACTGCAAGGAATCTCACCCAACGCTGTCTGTGGCTGTTCCACAGTGAAAGCAAGAGATGCCCTATTTCCTCTCATTTACTCTCTGTTTTCAACACTACATTCAAAACACAGTCATAATTTTTAACAAATAAAAATAAAGCCGACGAGTAGAATTACGTCTCATGAAGTAGAGGTCCTTGGAAGACCATGTGTTGGGCTCCGACCTCCGACAATTCACCTCTAGGGTCAGTTCCTTTCTTTCTCTCGTCCCCTCAATCATTTTGTGCATCGTGGTCCATCATCCTTTGGATCACATGGAATGGTAGCAGGCTCATATGGAAGTGGTTTCACTGAAACTATCAAGGATAGAAAGGACTCTGTGTTTCCTTGTGCCATGTTTACTAGGCTGGCTTCTTTTTTTACATCTGAAACACTATTGCCTTCTTCACTGGGTCCTCAGTCATTAGCCCTCAGTCAGTCCCTTCTCTTCCAGAGGGATCAGTTGACTCTATCCACAAACACTAGCTGCATCAAAGAACTGCAGGAGAATTTGGAGTCCAGCCTCTTATGAAAGTGTGTGTACTCTTGAGTAGGCAACTGTTATTACAAATTTTAACAAATCATCAAATCGTAACTTTGGAAACCATTAAAATTGTCCTTATTCAGCTCCTTTCACGGCACGGATAAAAATCAGACTTCCCTGATGTTTACCATAAGAATCTATTTAATGTGTCAAAAGGCATGCTAATTCAGAAAAATGTTGAGTTTAGCATTAGTTCTGGTTCTAAAAGCACCAAGGAGCCAGAGTAGCACATTATTACTAATCATAAAACTTTACCATTTTTAGAGTGGTACATGGTTGAATAAAGAACCTCCCCCAGATTGGAGGACCTCTGAGCAATGGATTCGCTGAGGTCACTGAACATCATGTTTCACTGGGGCATAGAGTCTGTTCTGTTCAAATATTGACCACACAGAGTTGATGTGGGCAAGCATAGGAAATAGCTGGGCAATACAATACACCTCTGGGTCTGGGCAATTAATATACCCCTGTCTTACTAACATAATAAGGAGCCTGTTAGCAACCTGGGACCTCCTAACCCCTGCATTAAACTACATATATACCTGTTTCAAACAATTGGCATAAGTTAAAGATAAGTTATTTCTCGTAGCAACATCTTAAAACAGCCCTCCAATTTCTATTCTAGAAACGGACACCAAACACTTCTATAGATATATCTACTCTTAGCAGACAGAACACATTGACTGGCTTGGGGTATGTATATAGTAATGCATCCTGTGTTCTCTGAATGACATTTTAGACAAAATCTCCTACTTACCATCTAAGGTCAATACATAATTCATATGATGAAAATCAGATGCATTATGGGAAAGATTTGTTTAGTACAGAAAAGATCTCTGTGAATAACAACAGAGGATGAAGCTATGTCCCTAGTATCCAACAAAGCGATGACCAAACAATAATTGAGCACCTTGAGTTCTCTCAGTGTGGTGACCTGCCGACTCTCTGAGTAGTGCATCTGAAATGTGTAATTTTGCTTTGCTCTTAACAAAACTTCCCGCTGCTTTTCTTTTTCTGTGCATCTTTTCCAGTTCTTTCAAGAAATTGCCAAGAACTTGGAAACATATATATATATATATATATATATATATATATATATATATATATATATATATGGAGAGAGAGAGAGAGAGAGAGAGAGCGAGAGAGAGATCACAGGTAACAAGTTGGCATATGTTCTCTGTCTAGGACATCAAGAGGTAAGAATGCAAGTAACGTACAGTCCTGGTGGTAGCAAATGCATGGCTCTTGCTTAATGCCTCCAATACTTATTGCTCCACAACAGGCTGTCTGTAAGAGTGGTCCCTAGAAACCATGAATATCATCACTTTCAAGTTGTTTTGAAATGTGAATTTCAGCACTGCCTTGGACTCACTGAATCAGAAAACCTGGGACGGGTACAGCCATCTGGACATGGACAGACTGCTCTGTGAGGCCAGTGCATGGCAGTTTCTGAGAACTGTGGTTCTGTTCCCATCTCTAATGTGTTTCCTGGTGAAGTGGCAGTGCAACCTGTCCAGGAATCATGTCTGACAAAAACTCTAAAATGAGATTTCCTGACTTTGGCATGCATGACAATCAAACTTTCCAGACCATTTCCAGATGTCTTACAGAGAAGAATCACTAGTCCAGAACATTAATTTACAGGCTTGGCATCACCTTAGATGCTTAAAAAGTCACTAATGTCAGTACTTCAAACCCAGAGAGCTCTTTTCAAGTGAATTGAAATAAATAAATTTAAATTAAAAGTGTTATTGACTAGAGGCTTATGTGAAAACTGATGCATCTACATTGATATAATACACAAACTTTATTCAAGTTTCCCTGGCTTCCCACTAATGGCCCAGTCTGTTCCAAGCCACAGCCTAGTTGCATCTGTCATGACATTGTTAATCTTCCATTGCCAAATTGCTCAGGTTTTTCCTATTTGTTGTGACCAAGGCTCACGATCAAAGTAATGGTCAGACTCCCTTCCATTAGGGTTGTATGACATCAGATCCTCAATAGGCTTGAACTACAGAGTCTAGGAAGAACATCACAAAGGTGGTGGGAGCTCTTTTTACACTTGTGACTTCACTTTAGACTTGTGGCATATTTCTGCTAATGTAAAACTCAAGCACTCGATAAAAGGGCTGTCCATAGTTTTCCTCCTACTAAAGATTCTACTATTGTCTTCTAGGCACTTTTGGCTAAATTACAATGCTGTTCATTACAGTCTACACCAAGAGGTATACCTTGTTCTAGAAGGATAACATTAAGAAATTTATATGTGCTAAAATTGCCAGAAACACATTAATTTTTAAGGATTTTTTAAAAAAACTTGCTCCAATATTTTGTCCTTCAACAATAACTACTGTCTATAGCAAATGTGACTGTGAAATTCTGGTGGTGACTGTTAATTTTTTCTTACAGAATTTATCGAAAAATCTCCCTTTCATAAATATTTATCTATTATTTATTTTATATCACCGTGGGCTCCTAGATATTTATTGTTTGAGTAACAATAAGATGCTCTTATGCTTACGCTGGCATTCAAATTGCTCTACTTGGACACTGAAAGCTTTCATAAGATGATCACTACTTCTCTCTAGCATAATCTCATCTTTTTCTCATTCTTTTTCCTACTTCATCTTTCTTTTTTAACATCCAAATATTTACTGGCATCAAAAATATTTTTGCTTGATGACTCCAAGGAGACAGTGTCTTGGAAAGAGATGGGACTGATAGATACACATATGAGCTCACAGAGTCTGTGGCAACATGCACAGGGCCTGCACAAGTACAAGACAGATGAGTCCTGAATTGAAACAGGGGAGTGGATATGAGCTCCCATGCCTAATCAAGAAACTCTCTGCAATTGGCACCCACTTTCAAAGGAAAGATTAGTTTTCTCCAATGGAGTTCACTGGGTTCATCAACTGCCCACGTCCAGCAGGAGATGGCTAACACAAAACAAATTCAGTGGTCATTTTATAGATTTCTTGCCTCATATTGCTTTGTTTGGGCATTTTTTGTCTTACTGGATCTTTTGCTATGTTTTTCAATTGTGTAGTTTGTTTGTGTGTGTGTGTGTGTGTGGGGGTGAGTGAGAGAGAGAGAGAGAGAGAGAGGGTTTCTTGCTTGTGTCTTTTTTGTTTTTACTCATTGGTTTACTTGGCTTTTTGTTTTGTTTTCTAATAGGGAGAAAAATTGGGTAGGTGAGGAAATAGGGAGGATCCAGAAAGAGATGGGGGAGTGGAAACCCATGATCAGACTATATTGTATGAAAAAAACTGAATAAAAACCTAATTATCCAGAAGTAAATAAATAAAATCTTTGATAAAGGTATCATCTAAATGTTCATTGAGAGACTGATAGTTTAGTAATAGAGATATAAGTTAATGACTTTGAACAATAATAAAAGAATGATTCTATTATATAATATACATATTATATATAATATATAATATAGATATATATGCTATAAAGAGATTGCCACATAAGGATGAGTACTTGATCTGAGTTTGTACCTCAGAACCAATGTAAATCTGGAGGTAGTGATCCATGCCTGTAACCCAGTGTTTCTTCTATGGGATGGAAGGATATTCCCTGATGGCTCATGGGTCAGCTATCGTGTTGTATGCAGAACATCAGTGAATAAGAAAGCCTCTTTCAAGCACAGAGGAAGATGAGAACCAACCACAAACCCTGAGGTTGTCCTCTGTTTGCCATGTCCCTGTGTTCACATACAGAAACATGCACACAAACACATACACATGCACACATACAAAGATAGGAATAAAAATTATTCTTCAGCCGCATCCTGTGTTTAATTTCTTTTATTCTCAGAATCAGACATTATGTAGGGAGTCTGGCTCCCTTTATTACATAGTGATAAAGCATACCACTACCTTGGTAGGGTGTGCACATTACAGCTAGGCTGTCTTTAAATTAGGAGAGTTAAGAAGTGTGTGTGTGTGTGTGTGTGTGTGTGTGTGTATACACAAGTTATACTCATCTCCTATCTATCTGATAGAGTGAAATGATACACTAATAATTTATAAATGAGATATGGATAGAAGAAATGGATAATAGAAAAGCAACATAAACATGAGCCGATTCTGCTATCTCTAACTTTAATACAGCACCAATACTATAGCCTCCTTTCCCTCTTCTGATTTGCCTAGTGGTAACTTCTTTTTTTCTGACAGTGAAGAATCTGGGTTCTGTTACCCACAATGCCTTCTTGTATTTAGCTCCACTGCAGCAGATTCAGAATTGCAAAACTCTACCCTAGTGAAAAATAAATCTCAAACTAGACTACAGAATTAATGTAATCTTTTATCTTCAAATTTTCAAAATCCAATCACGAAACTATTTCTCAAATTTAGGTCAGCTCATTTTATCCCCTACCACTCTCTTCAGTGAGACAATATCATGCATATGCAGTACAGCAAATTCATTTATCTTAGTATGTGTTTGTTCCTGGGATCCCATGATACTCCAGAGGAAATGTTACTAATTTTGATATAATTAAGTTTTCTCTTTGCTGTATATGGTTCAGTGGATTTTCACAAATGCACAGAATTGTGTATCTTCTATCAAAATATTATATGCTATTGTCCCACTGTCCTAAAATAATGAGTATGACCCTTGCTAATCACACAATCACTCAATGTGTGTCATCTATTGATCTCTTACTGCCTTTGTAGCTTCATCTTTTCCACAATCCCATGAAAACAGAATTATAAACTAGCTGTATAGGGTTTTTATACGACTTTCACTTAACCACACGAGCAATGCATTGAGGATTCATCCATGGCATTACCTGAGTCAACTATTCTTTTGCTGCAGAATGGCATTCCATTATCTGAATGTAGTAGAGTTTTGTCATATCTTATCCATTCACCTGCTAAAGAGCAGTATTGATTCTGTTGGTGACATAAATGAAAGAAATACTAATTATTCACGGGCTACTCTATAAACAAAGTTTTCCATTCATTTAGTCAAAGTTTGAGGCCAGGGACCCCTTACCACTCATACGTGAAAATGTATTTACTTAGAAACTAACAAGCAGTTTTCTGAAGTGACACTAACATTTTTTAATTCACACCCCTAATCAATCATAACATTTATGCCTTCTTACCAGTGTTCACATTACCCTGTTCTTTTCCTATCTATCGATTTTCACATGGATTTGTCATGCAATTGTGAATTTAATGTGCATTCTTTACAGACTCATGCTGTTTTCTCTTAATTTGTAAATTAACTTCTTTGGAGAAGTATGTGTTCATACTTTTACCCACTTTTAATTGGGATGACTCTGTCACTGAATTTGAAGGATTTTCTACATGTTCTCGGCAAGTCCTTTATCTATGATGTGCTTTGAAAATAAGTTCACCCAGGCTGTATCTCATCTTTTGATTCTCTTAACAATCTCTTTCATACAATACTCTGATTTTAATTTGAGGCCAAATTTCAGAATTTCTTGTCAAGCCAAAGGTCACATAGATTTTTTTTCTCTGTCTTAATATCTGTGTTATACCTGAGTCAATTCTATTGATTGCTTTGTCTCTTGAAATTTTTTTCTTGTTTTCTGTATGTCTTATAAATTTTGGTTGAAAACAGAATACCATGTGAAGTCAAAAAAAGCAAATAAAAATAAATAAATTTATGCCTGGAAGTTTGTAGCATTTCCTTCCTTTCTTCCTTCCTTTGATCAGATTTTCATAGGGGATATCAAATCAACTTGGCTAACAGCTGAGCTGGATTGGGTGATGTTTGAGTGTAATAGCCAGGCTCTCAGCAGTTGGGCACCATTTTGTGCCCTTTTTCCTGGTGGGCGTGGCATCTGATGTCTGTCACAAGAACTTGTTCTCTACATAGTGACCTGTCTTTCCTGAAATGGAGTTGTGAGGGTTGTACAATCTTATTGGTTTCTAAAGAATAAATAAAAGTTGTGACTTTATAAAGTATTCAGTGTTTTTAGTGGTAGAAGTGATAAATGTGTGTTTTTCAGCTTTCTGCATTTGAAATAGATACTGGATATCCTCTACTTTATTTCTGAGAAAAATGGGAATTAATTTTTTTGTTGTTGTTCTGAGGAGGAAGAAGATCATATTCAAGTTTTTAGAAGAAAACTGTTTCTTGCACACTGAATGAAGGAAACCTCAGGTTTGGCTGAATATTAGGAAGCTGTGAAAAATAATCTGCACGAATAATGAACCATTTGCAAATACAGCATGGCTGGGGCAAAAATATGAGACTATTTTGAGAAATTTAGGATTCAATAGGACTTCCTGACAGATTGTAGGAGTGGGTACATTTATGCATATTCATGCACTTAACTTTCAAGAGTGGTGTAAAAAAGAAAGAAGATCCAAAATCTGTGCCCATGCTTCTAGACAAGCAGGGACACGGTGGCAAAGGGCTGATGCTGGTGAGTTTTTGTTGGCTTTCAGACAGAAAGGTATCTGGGAACAAGTCTCAGTTGAGGAAATGGTCCCATTAGGTGTGTCTCTAGAGTATTTTCTTGATTTGTAGTTGATGTGGGAGGGCCCAAGCCACAGCCAGTGGTGCTACCCGTGGGCAGGTAGCACAGGCTGGGTTGTATTAGAAAGCATGTAGAGCAAGTCATAAGGAGCAAGACAGTAAATAGCATTCATTCATGCTTCTGTTTCAGTTCCTACCTCCAGATTCCTGCCTTGAGTTCTTGCTCCAACGTCTGTCAATGAAAGACTGTGACCTGTAAAAGGAAGTAAACAGTCTCTTCCCCAAGTCACTTTAGATCACGGTGTTTAACACAGCAACAGAGAGTAAATTGGAGAGAAATCAAGGTAATTCTAAAGCTGTGAATTAAGCAGGGTGTGCTTAGCTCATTGAAAAGATCGGGAAAAGGACATTAATTTTAATTATGGACAACTCAGGGAAAGAAAGAATGAATTGTAATTCAGTTTTCAGCTGTTCCTGCTGTATCACAATGATCTACTTTATCATTTCAGCAATGGTAGTAGCTTTCATACAATGAAGCTCTATTATCAATGGTAGTAGGTTTTGTACAGTGAATCTCTGTGAGAATACATGAATGAACTGAAATGTTCTTTAAATATGAAATGCCGAGAGTCTGTCTCATGGCTTCCCCAGCAGTGGAATTTTCAGATACTGTGTGCTAATTGCATGAGCTGATTAAGTGAAAATTCAATTTGCTGTAATATGCCTAAAGCCACTCACTAAAACTAGTATATCACTCTCAGGTTTGGGGCAATTAAGAGAAATCTATCTTGTAGCTTATAAGTACCTGTTGGGAGCGATGAGAAATGGTTAACGCTCAAGTCTCTACTCCGTCTTTTAGAAACCAGAAAGGGATCCACAAACCTGTTAATATCGTGGTGCTTGTTACAGGAAAAATGAAGATGAAGTGTTTGTGTTGTGAACTTTTCCTTCCTTTCTCTATCCTAAAGGCATTTACAGAGCTATGTTGGGTCTTTGCCCTTAGTACTTAGGAAAAAAAGAGAAGAATCCTCTCAGGAAAGTTGCAGCCCACTGGGAAGAGAGCCAAAATAGACTATAAATAAAGTGATGGGCGCTGATGTCGGAAGGAGTAAGTAGAAACACTACTTGAAATGCTACTGTAGCACTTGGCCATTCAGCTAAATAGTTCTTTAAATATTCATTCTGAAGGCAGCATTTGCCTCTCCAGCATGTTCTAACTTCGTAAAATGTTATAGAGACTTCTTCTCTCTTGGAGTTATCTTCAGCAAATATTTGCAAGTTATAAAGAAATTTAATGTTTGTCTTCTACTTTTAACAATGTTTAGAAACTAGCTCATATTTTCTAAAATATAAGTCTGTGAGAGACACTCTGTGGCTAATTAAATTTAAGAAAATATAATAGTCAGGTCTTAAGAAACCCCATGATATGTTTTACTTTGCAGATTAATGCTTCTACAAATTGCTGTATTTTATTACATTTCTTAAAAGTTGTACTAATTTTATTTTTAACAAAGTTGACCAACTTAACTGAGACTCAATGTTTTACTTTTGAAAGAAATTTTTAAAAATTGCTTAGGTGTGTATTGCATATTATCAATGAGGCTCTACATATTTAAGGAACTGATAAAAATTCATAAGCTGTTCTCAGACCCATCTGCATTTGTCTCAGAGTGGTTGGAACTCATGCTACATCAATATTCTTACCTGAACCATGAGCATAAATGAGGGTCTCCAGAGACAGCTTATCAGTCCAGGGTGCTCACTGCACAAACACAACCAGCAGTGTTCTGATCCCAGCATCCAGGGAACAAGCTGGGTGTCCTGCACATGCCAGGACCACAGCTCCATGGTGGACAGAGTCAGGAAAATCACTGGGACTTCCTGACTCTATTCTAGTGGAGAAAAAAAAAATCCCAGGTTCAGGGAGGGACCCAAACTCAAAGAAAGGGATGGAGAGTGGTCATCAGGGACACAAGATGCCCTCATCTGGCCTCTGCACATGCACAGGCATGCAAACTCACACAACCATGAATATGTACATATGCTTACACAGATGTGCAAATATGTGCAGAAATCACAGAAAAACAAGTTTTTAAAAGTGATGTTAATGATGCTGATTTTGAGTTATTTCTCAATGCTGTCTCTATGACTTTCATCCAAATCACTAAAACTTATTCTATAAGAACAAATGTATTTGTGTCAGAAAAACAAGCAGGTAGATACTGCTATTTTGCCAACAGTAATTGAAAAGTGCTTTTTAATTTTAGGGATGATAAAATTTGAAAGAATATAAAAGTGTGTTATGAAATCAGTGTTAAGGATCACACACCCATTGAATTCATGTTCATAAATCCAATATTCTGGAGGAAAATTTTTGAGGAATATTATTTTAAGGTGTTTTGCTTTTGTTTATGCTGCATTTGTTTAACTCTGTGAAACTGTAATTCTTTGCCTGTCTAAAGCACCTGATGGTCTAATAAAGCACTGAATAGCCAATAGCAAGGCAGACGAAGAGTATAAATAGAAGGAGAAATGAAAAAAAGAGGAGCAAGAGAGGGCAAGGAGAGGAGGCTGTCAGGAGCCAGCCACTCAGTTGCATAGCCAGCCACAGATAAGAAGGAAAATAAGATAAACAGAAGAAAAATAAAAGCACAGAGGGAAAAGGTAGACGGGATTATTTAAATTAAGAAAAGCTGGCAAGCAACAAGTCAAGCTAAGGCCGGGCATTCATAAGTAAACATAAGCCTCTGTATGTGTGATTTATTTGTGAGTGGGATGATGGGTCCCCCAAAAACCTAAAAGAGTAAAACATCACACAGCAGAAAGACTTCAAGAAAAGTATCATCCTCTGATTGACCAAATTCAGGCTTTATTTTGTGGTAGCTAATCTTTTATAATGTAATTAAATAATATTTTATTTATATTTTTATTTTGTTTTTTCGAGACAGAGTTTCTCTGTGTAGCTTTGGAGCCTGTCCTGGAACTCACTCTGTAGACCAGGCTGGCCTCAAAACTCACAGAGTTTTTTTTTTTTCCACCTGCCTCTGCCTCCCGAGTGCTGGGATTAAAGACATGCTTCACCACAGCCAGGCTAATAATGGTTTTAAATAAGGAATGCAATTGGCTAGTTTCAGCTGGTTTTTGTTTGGCCACTTGCTAGCTCTACATCCTTAAAAATAATGCAGATTAACAAGGACACTGTAAAGTTGTTCTGGAGCTCACATTGATAAACTAAAAGACTGAAAATCCTCCCCCATGATGTCATGGTCAGCGTGTTTTAGTAATTGTTATTTTCCTGAGGGATTGCTAATAAGCAACCATCTTTCTCAGTTTAACTTTGGAAGAGTGTTGGGTGTTTTAAAAAACTAAAATGTTCATAAAGGAATAGTAATTTTTTTCTGTGAAAAGATTCCAATAATAGGCTACCAGGTCTGATGGGGGAAGTTATGAAGGTGATCTTAACAATGATAGCATTATCAAATTAAGCACATGGCCTCCCCACTCCTGTTAGGAAGGCAGTGGAACTTCCCTTCAGGAAGCAGAGCTTGTGTTGTTTCATCAGATCCTTCTGCCAGAAAGAAAACTGGGGAGAAACATGTTCTCCATTTTCTATGCTGCAGCTCCCTCACTTCCCTGGACAACCATTACCAAAGTCCTGAAGAAGACAACATGACAAAGGGATTAAACAATATTTATTTTTAAAGTTTATGTTTCATTTCCAAGGCATGGGTGATTCCGTGGACACTTCTGAAGCCTGTTTTATTTATGAGATAGGAATGTAATAAGATGCACTTTATTGACCTCTTGTCCCATCTATAATATAACACCCATAATGGATTTCAGACTCATTTATTCAATAAAGCTAAGCAAATGGTGATGTCACTTGGGTTATTTGATCATGGTCACTTTTTTATTATCATTATGCTCACTCTATAGTTTCCATTCTGGAAGAAACAAATTGCCATGTGCATTGGGACTTAAGATTAAACAAATATGCTGCATTACAGTGCTGGGGGTCAAAAATCCAAAGTAAGTTTCATTGGATGGCAATGGGCAACATCATTGGAGCCCTTCCATAACCTGTTTCCAGGCTTCCCACACTCTCTAGGCTGTCTGCATCCTTTGGATTGGGGCACCTTCTGGACCTTAAGACTAGCAATTAATTACTATGTGTCTCTGACAGTGCTTCACACCATTACTGTTTTATAGGGATCCTTGTGAACAGGTTGGGTGCAATGAGATCATTTCCACAAGCAATACATGTATTAAATGTCTTAAATTTACAAAATGGATACTATAGTACCTATCAACATCACCTGCCATCTGTCTATTAAGCATTGATACTTCCCCAAAAGTTAATTTCACAGTCTCTCCAGGTCAAGAATTTGGGCTAAGTTAACGGGATTCAGGGTATCTTTAAAAATTGCACCCAAATATCTGTGGGGATGGTAGGAATCTCCAAACCTGACAGGAGGTGGGGAGATTTATTGTTGGGTACACACCTCTGGCTGTAGGTAGAATACAGAGCTTATGAACTACATACAGACCAGAGGAGCTATGGCTCAGAGACCTCTTTTATGGCTTTAGAACAGTGGAGCTCCATAAAAGGTTCATGCAAGGACATGATTACCAGTTGATAGGAATTGAACAGATCATGGGAACTCTGATGTAATCAATGGATTGATGCACCAGAGGTGAACAAGGATGAAGAAAGGGGGGAGGTTAAGAAGACAGAGCCCCCAAAGAGCGATATTCTCCCACTGTCTTCATAGACTATTCAGAAGAAAATCAGCAGATCCATCCCACACTGAAGAATGTGGATGCCACAAGGCAAAAGTCAGACATATTATAAAGCTGCCTTCTGTCATTACCCTCTGATTGTCCTTGTCCATTTTGTTCTCTTTTATTGGTAGTATTTGAGCCAAACACCCTTTCCTATGAATTCTGTCATTATATTCGTGCCTAAAACAAAGCTTAGGGAAGCCGATATCAGGACTCCTCCTGACCCCCTAGTTTTTTTGTGCATCCATTGCTGGGAACCCCAGCTCTCCTTCATGTTACTACTGTCGTTATTTTCTTACAGTGAGGCATGGCTAAGCCATTCTGGATCCACTCAAAAGCCATTCATGGAAACTGTTTTACCATGTGTTGCAGAAAGCAGAAGCACTACACTGGCTTTAAAGGCCTTTGTCTCCAACTTTGCCTGAGCCCGTCTTTCCTCATTCACCATGTGTACTTCATTAGTTCCTCTCAGTTTACATCCTTCCCGAACAGGGAGCTATGTGACCGTCCTGTGCCTTCGCTGATGTTCCTTCTAACTACCTGGTCCAAGAAACACCCCCAGACATAGAGATTCCTCATACATTGAATATAAAACACACTTTTAAAAGAGGGGAAACTAACAGTTACCAGGAAACTAATGACCCTGAGCATACCAGAAATAATGTCTATAACTGAATTGTTCATTTTACCTCCTTATAGGGTCATCTTTCTCTTCTCCTTGTAGCTAATCTCCATCCCAGGTTTTGTTTGCGTTTCTTTTGTTGAACACATGTCTGTAATGTGTTTGTGCTCCTAAGCACTTTTATTATTATTTAGGGATGTGTGGTGCATGAAATCCTGGAGTCGAGCATTGTTCCTTACAGCTGAAGTGCACAAATTATCACTATTTATAGTAAGAAGGTTTTTGTTTGTTACTCAGAAGCGGTCTTGCTATGTAGCTAAAATTTATCCTCAAACTTGTAATCCTTGTGCCTCAGTTTTCCAAGTGCTAGGATTGCAGGCATGTCCCATCATGCCTAGATTATAATAAGTTTTATAAACCCGTCAGAATATTTCTCCTGTATCCATGGATTTGGGATATTGCTGGTATCTTTGCAGCAAATGGCATTGCTGCTGTGGATTTATTGACCTTGGTCACTGGAGCACACATGAAGATGTTTCTCTAAAGTATTTGCCATGGATTGAATGCTTCATCAGTTGTAAGATGTGCAATTTATCACATCCCAGGAGAATTTTCTACTATGTTTATACTGAGATGCATGCTCCCCCACAGTGTTTGAATGATCCTGCAACTGATTTAGTATTGTTAGACTTTTAACTTTTACAAACAATGAATGCGCAGAGTGGAATGTTTTTCCACTTGTCTCTTTATCCTTCAAGTTTCCTCTTGCCCATTTACCCAAATGCCATTATGTCTTTGATTTTTATGCAGTGTTGGTTTGTAGAAGATTTTATATATTTTGAATCTTAACTATACATTTTGTGGTTTGCATTTTTATATAATTAATGTTGTCTTAATCAACAGGTGCTGTTATTTGATGGTAGTCAATTTAATCTGTCTGTCAAATTATGACCGAATGCTTCCCTGTTCAAAGTCAGAAAACTTGGAAACTCCTTATCATATCTTCAGAAAGTTCAAACTTTAATTTTGTTTGTTTTGGGATGGGGCTTCATATAGCCCAATGTGGCCTCAGAGTCATTATGTAAGTGAAGCTGACCTTGAATTCACAGTCTTTCTGCCTCTACCTTGCAAGGCTAGGTGCTGGAATCACAGGAATGTGGTACTATGCTGGAAATAATTCTTACTGAATTTTTTAATCTATTTGAGATTAAATCTTGTGTATGGTATGAAGTAAATATTAATTTCAGCATCCCTCTTAGATATAATCAGCTTTCAAAACATTCAGCTTATTAATTACATTTCTGTCATTCTATTTATAGACATGGCTTCATAAATAATAATTACTCTTTATGAGCACACAACTCTCTGGTGTTTGACAAATTTTCCATCTATTCATAGCATCATTTGCTACCACTATTGTACTTTCAGAACTTTTGTTTGATAAGGCAAGTTCTTACTCTTTTTAGTAGAATGCTTGGATGAATTCTTTGAGAATTGCATTGTATCTTGATCACAGTCATCCTCCACCCCAATTCCTCCAAGACCCACCCCTATCTCCAAAACCCCCACCCAACTTTCTATTTCCTTTTACTTTTTAAGTAACCAGTTAAGTGCAGTTTTTGCTCCCATAAACTCCTGGACGAGGGGACAGCCACTAGAGCATGGTGGAATACAAAAAACTCATTGTACCTCTGCCAGAAGCCATCAGCTCTTCACAGCTTCTCAGTTAGGGGTCTGGGCTCCGGAATCCTCTCCCTCTGTGCTAGGATGTTGACTGGCTCAATGTCGTGCAGGTCTCTGTCCCCTTGAATGCAAAGGTCTTGTCATGTCCAGAAGACACTGTCACCATATTGTACTTCTGTAATTTTTGCCTAATAAGGCAAGTTAAAATTTATAAAAAAATACTCTAACAATTCTCTGAACATTCTCTAAAATATTTGGGTCCACAAGTCATAGATAGGGGTTAAATTGCTTTCTACTCTGAATATAAACTAAAGTTCTATAATGTCAAAGTGTGGGCAGTGGTGAGATATATTATTCAATATACACAGAGAATGAAAATTTTTGTTTTAGTCAGAGGAAGAGAATGAATATTTTAAAGATACTTTTCCCACTGATTTATTTACATGGGCTGGATAACAGAAAAGCACCTGTCTGTTCACTGCAGAAGCTGAGAACCCAGTAGCGGTTATTCCTTGAAGCTGAATGCCTGCCTCAGCTGTCTTTATCTAGTGCTGATGGCCTAGCAGATTCCTGCACAGTTGCTGGTCTTCAGTCTGTGTTAGAAGGTCAGAGATGCTGAGTTTTGATGGCATGAAAGGCTAGCAACAGAAGCAACAGAATCAGTGCACTGGCTAGCAAGAGATGAAGACGGAAAAGTGAACTGTACTCTCTCCTTTAGATCCTTAGATCTGGGTGAGGCCAGAAAGTGCTGCCCTACCCTAGAGGGGAGCCTGCATCATTCACCAATCCTTCTGGAAGTCATCCTCACAGACCTGTCCAAAGGAGAGCTTTTCTGTTGGGTCCAGACCCAATCAAGTTGGCAGCTGAGATTAGTAACCACATGTCCTTTAACACACTAGCTGATAGTGAGGGTGGAAATGATTCCAGTCACTACCATGATGAGGTCAGTCACGTCTCGACCTCCAAGGATGATGAATCACTGCAGAGGTTCGGAGCGATTCCTGATAATTACTTTTCTTTCAGAGAGCACCCCGGAACCTGAATTGCCTCGCAGTCTGCATGTGGTTTACCTCAGTCAATTCAGCCTTTCCAGAGAGATGCAGGGGTGGCCTGCGTGTTAGGGACTCTGAGCTCTAATGACGACATTTTAATATGGTGCCCTTTTGCCGCAGGGGAGTGAATGTACATCCTTTTCGTCCAAACCTTGTTTATGACTCTTTATGTTCAGGAATAAATGTATTATCTTTAACAAACTTCTCTCAGAAATGTTCAAAACTTTTCACATTAGCATATAAATTATTCTTCCAATTTGACAAAGCATGGTGAAAATACCTTGTCAAAGCTTAATTCTCAGGAGAAGGAATTAGACTACTACCAATATTTTTAAAAATATGTAGCACTGATTGACAATACCCTAAATTGATAGAAGTGTTCAGGACAAGTTTAAAACATGGAAGGTGTCTTTCAGTTGTATTTATTGATATGCTTAATTTGGTTTCATAATTTTCTCCTAAAAGATAGTATATATATATATATATATACACACATTTATATATATAATTTATTCCGAGGTACATTATATTTTTCTTCACAATTTAATAAATGATATTTTTAAATTTTATTTTTTAACTGGTACTGTTGCATAGAGTTGCAATTGGTTTTATAAATTGATTTTGTGTCTGGCAAACTTGTTGAATCCCCTTACGATTGTAATAAATTTTCCATACATCATTTTATGTTTTCTACAGAGGCAATCCTGCAAGAATAATAGATTTATTATTATTATAGATGATAGATTTATTTCTTCCATTTCAGTTCTTATAATTTAAAAATCTTTCTTGCTGTACTGAATTGGTCAGAGTTTCCAGGAACACATTAAATGCAGAGTGGTTAGGGCTATCCTTGTCTTACACTTGATTTAAAGAAAATGATTTTAACCACTCGTTAAGTATTGCATTTTAAATATTCTTTTATATATCATATATCAGTTTATCAGAGGCCTTTTGATTAATAAGATTTTTTAATAAATTAAGTGTTGAATTATGTTGTAAGATTTTTCAGGCCTTAATGATGTGCTTGTATAATTTATTTTTCTCCTGTACATTTCAAATTGATTTTCTAATGTTAATCCAACTTTTATTCTTGGAAATTAGCCCATTTTGATCATAATGTATTTTCTTTTTAATACATTTCTGGAATCCATTGCTAATATTCTAGTTAAAATTTTTCATTTATGTCTAAGTGTTACATTGACTTACAATTTTACTTTCTTATTCTGCTTTTAGATTGTTATGGTATAAGTTTATAACAACACTGAATTCACTGAGCTATATTCCTTTTTGATGCTTTTGAATAGTATATGTGATTGAGATTTTTCATAAACATTTGGAAGATCTTCGCAGAAAACTGCTGTCTATTTTTCCATAACTTTAGTGATTCTGTCACTATTCAAGTTTTCTCTATAAATAAGACTAATTAATTTTTAAAAGATTTCTACAATTTGCAGTAAAGGTTTTAAATTTACTTTTACAAAACAGTTCATATCTTTGAGCTACTTTCTTGATATCTACAAACTCTCTTATCAATCCCCATTCTGTGCCATACTCTTCCCCCCTTTTTAAGGATCAATTTTGTTCTGTTTGTCTGTTTCACTAGGTGCAGTATTTCCCCAAGTCTTCTGTGACAGTGTACAGCAAAGCTGAAAGCTGAAAATGACACAGATTTGTTCACTTTCAGCTCTGGAAGCCAGTAGCCTGTGACAAATCTCATGGGGACAAAAGACAAGATGACAGTAAAGTTACATTGTTTTTGGAGAATCCATGAGAAAATTCATTTCTTGCATCTTCTCAATTCTAGCATCTTCCTGCATTTGGAATATAGCAATGTGGGTTCACTAGAGAACAAACCAATAGAAGGAGGAATAAATATATATCCTACAACACACATTAACATAATATATATTATATACAAATATATATATATTAGTATAACATATATGGAGCTAGGTCATATGATCATGCTCACCAATTTGACCCATAATGCACAGTCAGTAAATTGGAATGCTGAAACTGTAGTTGTAAATGTAGTACAAAGGTCTGAGAGCCAGGAAAGCCAATGATGTAAGTTCTAGAACCAAGTTAGGATGAGCGAGAAGCAGCAACCACCAGTGTTTCAGTTCTAGTACAAAAGCGGAAAGCATCTGTACCCCAACTGGAACAGTCAGAGAGAAAATTCCCTCCTATGTGGCTTTTCTAGTCTACCAAGGTCTCTGCTTGAGTGGATGAAGTCCTTCATTACGGAGGGTGTTCTGCTTTTCTCAGTCGACTGATTGGAACATTGATCTCATTCCTAAGACCCTGATAGACACGTGCACAATATCATAGGAGCAAATGTCCCTGAACATTGCATGCACCAGTCAGGTTGATTCAATTGACCTCAAGCTTGGCTCCTGGCTGCGCACTCCAGTCTCTGCTGCTTCCTGTCCCTGCTGTTCTGTAAAAAATTCTTATGTTTGTATAGAATCAGGATTAATTATGAGTACAAACAGGTTAACTTCTCAGTCTCACAATTCCCAGTTCACTTACATCTGCAGGGTCCTTTTTAATAGTATCAGAGCAGTCCACACATCCCAGGGTTTAGGACGTGGACAGAACTGTGGAAGGGATGAAGCAATGTTCAAGCTTCCACATGTTTAAGAACTACTTTGGTGCTTCAAAATTGATATTTTGTACTGATATTTTTATTTTGCATCATTGGGGTGGTATTAATTCATTTTGCTTTATTTGGAAGTGAAGTTCTTTGTATCTAGTGCTTTTATTTCACTTGTCATATTATAATTGAAAAATATATATTTCCCTCCAAACAATGCTTTTGCTGGTTTGAGTATATGCAACCTTCATCGCTGTCTAACTCTAAGCATACAAATTTCTTTTTATTTATTTCTTCTTTGACCTAGGAGTAATTTAAGAGGGTGTTCTTTAAGGTCCACACAGAGGACCTGGTGCAGACTCATGCAGGCCCCGTGTTTGTCACTTCAGCTTCTGTGAGCCCTACTCAGTTGATTCAGTGACCCATGTTCTCCTAGTGTCTCCCATACCCTTTGACTCCTACAGTCTTTCCTCCCTCTCTTCCTTGGGGTTCCCAGATCTCAAAGAGGAGGGACATGATGGAGAACTCGAATTTAGATTCTCTCTCAGCATAATGTGGGGTCTTGTCTTATTGGACCTGTCTGGCTGTAGTCTTTGAGAGGCCTGTCCTTTTTTCAAGAGGAAATGGAGAGGGGTGGATATGGAAGAGAGGAAAGGTAGTGATGACCTGGGAGGGGTGGAGGGAGAGGAAACTCTGATCAGGATGTATTATGTAAGAGAATAATCTAATATCAATTTTAAAAAGAAAGGGTATTCTTTAATATCCAGTTGTTTTTCTGGGAGTGAACCTCAACCCAATTTAATCATATGATCTATATGAGATCAATGCTTTAAGACTGGCTGAGAGCTGATTTAAGTTTTAATGTGTGACAATTTCTGCATAAGACTGTGTTGTTAAAGAGCAAAATCAGACTCAGTGTTTTGTACCCTCAAGCTCTTGACCTATACTTTTCAATTCTTTCTTTCTGACTTGGCTCCAATTTTATTTCTCCAAGTAGCTCTTCTTGAGTGTAGGGCTGAATCCTCTTCTATACTCCCATTGTGTCTGGTATATGACTTTTTACAGTACTACTGTATAGTCTCTTTAATTTCTCTCTGCTACATTTTGTAAAAGCCTCAAGAACAGAAAACATTTCATTTGCCTTTGTCTTTCCTTTTTCTAGCACTTTTATCTGCCATAGAAGCATTAAGCAAACAATTATTGAACTAAAGGACCGCATGAAGCTGTCTTTAAAAAGCTTCTCTGCCGTCTTTTTTCGTGTAAACAGTACATACTGTGTTCCAGTACTAATGCCGGCAGATGAATTAAAATTAGTGGAATGAAGGGTAAAGTTTCTGGTCTGTTTAGAAAATGCTGGCAGAAGGGGTGTCTGGAGAGATGGCTCGGTGGTTAGAATGCTTATTGCACTCCCAGAGGGCCTGAGTTCCGAGTACCCACCTATAACTCGAGTGCCAGGGGATCTGAGGCCCTTGTCCAGCCCCTGAAGGCACCTGCACACATGTGGCAAACAAGCAGATATCCATAAATAAAAATAAATCCTTTTGGAAAAAGAAAAGTAAATGCAGAGGGGAAAGCCAGTACTTTATCTCTAGGTTTTATTTTCCTCAGCCAACTGGATTTACAAAAGTCAGAAATGGGTCAATGGATTCACAATATGTAGCCCCCGAGTTTGACATTTGACTCTTGATATGTGCTTGTGCCTTATTTCTTCTGGAATTACGGGGTTGTATAGATAAAGGATGAACCATAATGAGATTAACTCTATAGCATCCTGAAAATTACTAGGATTTAAATGTTGATGTCTTTGAAAGAGCAGGGAATGCAACTTTTATTGACACATCCTTGGAGTAAGGAAAAACACATTCTAGCTTGAACCTAATTTCACATCCTTTTTCTAAGAATCCAAGCAGGAATTTAAAGTTACCCTGGTTTCTACTGTTACTCCAGGATATATATTCACATATAAAGATTTGGAGCTGGAGAACCTGCACCCATGAAATCTCAAATAGTCAACTAAACAAGACTTGTACAATGAGATCTCCAGGAGGTATTGCCAATATGGATACAGAAAATCTCATAAGGCCCTGTACTTAGAAGAAGAGCCATAGGACATGAATAACTATTGAGAGAGGGAGAATCAATCTTCTTCAAAGACAAGCCCACTTTGGTTATCCAATTCCAAGTAGTCAGTCCTAAACATACATACATACATACATACATACATACATACATACATCATATATACATACAAGCAACAATGAGTGGAATAAGCACGCTGTGTTCACATATTGATGTATGTCTATAAAAGAAAAAATTATGATTAAAGAAGGGGTTAAAACTGAGAGGGAGTATGAAGGATACAGAATGAGTTTAAAAGGGTATGCACAGAAATGATATAAATCCTCTGCTCACATGAAATTCTCAAAAACATTCAAAATTTAAGTTAAAAATAGTTGAAGCTGCCTTTCTCTGAAAGTATTTTTCTGTTCCTACCAAAAAATAAAAGAAATTAAATTTTAGCTTGAATGTCCACAATCTTGAGCGATGTTCTCACAGCATCAAGCTTATTTGATATAGACCCAGGTAAGCATCCAAAAAATTAGATTTGGACTACTTAGGTTTTTAAAAAAGGAATGTTTGTACAAAACAAACACTAAAGAATATAATGGCTAGATTCTTTGTTGAAATGGAAAATTGATTTTATAATACACATAGAAAGCTAAGAACTAGAATACCAGATGGAAAGGGGATTTGAGGAAGGCAAACTCAGAGGAGTCACAATAAGAAGCCAAACTTACTGTATTTCAATTTCTGATGTTTTTCAAGGTGATTTTTGTATACAGAGATGGGCATCTAGTTTTCACCCTGTGCATGTGAATGAACTGCTTTCCCAGTCGTTCTCTGAAGAGACTGTTCTCATGTGCTGTTGGATCCTTGGTTAGCGGTTGGCAGTAATGTGGGTACAGAGCTCCATGTTCTCCATCCGCTGACATTTTAGCCTGTTTTAGTGCCAGAACCATGTTTCTTTGATTGTTTTGAATTTACGGTGTATCTGACATCAAGTTACGGTATGACATTTTCTGGTTTGATATACAGAACTTCTGCTCATTTAGAAAACTGATAGGTTTCCAAATTGGTTTATCATTTCTCTGATCAGCTATTCAGACTTTTAAGGAGACTTTGGAGTCTTCTATACATAAAAGTATCACAATAAAGAGCATAGTTGACTACAGATCAGAAGGCAGCAAGCTTTTGCTTGGCATGGTTTAGGGTTTTATTTATTTGCCAGTGCGACTTGTGCTGTGAAAACAGATCATTTGGAAACACACACACATCCCGGCACAACTAAATAGAACTGACGAACAAAGAGGAGTTTCTCTGTTTGGATCACAACCAACATTAGATGATGATGCCTCTTACCAAAATTAATTGTACTGCACTGAAGCCTTAAAAAAATCCCTAAATACAGCCAGAGAAATTTGAAATCTTGAATGCTGCAAACCCAGAACTTGCTGATTCTAAGCATAGGTCAACTTGCATAATTTAAAGAAAATTAAGTAATATCTGATATTCAAACATCTCCAACTATAGATGGCATATTATAGGTTGCAAATATAGGTGACAGAAGTATAATGGTAAAAATATTTTAGAAATATGTAAAACTAGTGATTAGAAATGTTAATGTAGTCTAGAAATTCATGACATAAATGCCACAAGACTCATACACTTCTACTTTTTCCTCACTAAAAGAGTTTGTCTCCATTTATGACAGTTTCATTGCAACTGTGCAAAACGTCACGTTCCATCTTTGTTGAAGGAGGTAGACTTTGCTGTGTGAGTTTGCAGTATACTGCCACTCTGACTGTGAGCTTGGCAGGGATTTGGTTTAGACAAATGGATTTTAGCAACTGTGATGCACACAAAGTCTTAAATCATGCTTGGGTATAAGGATTGTCCTTGTGATTTATGGAACAAGGACAAATCTTTATAGTCATCATAGACAAACTCTCAAGTTTAGCCTCAGACAGTTACCCCATCAACTTCAGTTTAGACCAGAATTCCTGACCAAGATGACCTATGTAAATCTTCTTTTAAAGCCAGTGTGTTTGGGGTCAGATTCACTAGGTAGTTTGTTTATTCCTCTCCTCTGTTTCCACAAACCATTCTGTGATTTGACAGATGATATCAGTTTTTGAGTACAACAAAACAGCTGTCAAAAGGAACAAATAATTTCTCACAGCAAGGGTCGGGAATAGTGTGGTAAAATGGGGAGGGAACACAGGTACAATACTTGTGTCAATGACTCTTGGGAAATAAATATCATTATGACTATACCCACTTACCCACCATGCCTGGAAGTAGAACATGACATCCCACCACACCCTCCAACTTTTCACTATCAACCAAAGACACGGGTGTTCCCCATAACAATGACATGGTGTCCACAGAAGAGAACCACAGCTACTATAACAAAGACCTTAAAGGGCAGCAGGGCAGAGGATTTGTCAGAAGTATTGAGTCGATGGAGTGGATGAATTATTTGATAGGTTCAGCTTTATCGTGTGGAGAAGCTTAAAGAGCAGCTGCAAGGTAGGACACCATTGGTTAGATGTTCAAAGAAAAAAGAACAAGCAAAAACAGCGCATGAGAAAGGAAATTTAATCACCGTAAATTATCAGACTGAACAGTGAACATGGTTTACAAAGTCAAAACAGCATAAACACTAAATAAGGACCGAACAAAATGCTAAGATAAATTGTAATGAAGAGAAACTGAAATGGAAGGCACAGGTTGGCAGAAAGTAATTGAAGGTCCAGCAGCGCTAAGCCACAATTGATGAATCAAGAGATTTCAAAAAGCCAAGGAAGCAGGTCAGTAATAGAAGGCTAGCCTAATATGTATGGTATCCTGAATTTCATCCCAAGTGCTACATAAGATAATCAACTAAATAATTTAGTTTAATGAGAATTTTTTTAAGAAAAGAACTCAAAAATGCATATTATTAGCAAATAATGAAACAGCCGACAGAATAAATAAAAGGGATCATAGATAAAGCAGTGTACCAAGAAGTCTTTCTACTTGAAACAGAAAAAAAAAATGGGCATGAAAAACCTGAATTTTCAATTTTAACACCAAAGTATTCATAAGACAAGTAGAGATATTTGAAATGCTTGGAAGTAAATGAGCAATTACAGAAGAAAACTGGAATAAGGAAATAATTGGGGAACTGTGACATAAAATCCTTATTTGAGATAAAATTCTTAAATAAAGAACAACCAGTTTAAATAATAAAACATATCACACCAAAATTGTGATATTCCTAAAATACCTTGAAGACTTTTGCTTGATTAAGAGTCAGAATGTATGTTTTGTGGTAAACAAAAAAAAATGGGAACTTAAGCAATTTGAAAGGCAATAAAGTAAGCCTTGTTTATTAGTGTTAGAAAAGGAGAGGAAGAAGCTGGTGCGAAGGAACAAAGCGGATTAGCAATGTTTCCAAATTAAAGACATGCACAAAGTTTGGGTCACATTAGCCCGTAGACATAAGAAAGAGAATACCTACAACTGCTTATGAAACTAAGCCAGCTGCAGAACATGCCAGAAACATTTCATGAGCAAAGGCAGATCACCTGGAAACAATCGCGCACAATATGACAGTGTCCTAAAGGCCAAGTGGGAGACTTCTGCCCCCACCTGCATGGCTTTGGAATATTTATGCCCTGGCAATGCTGAAGCATGCATGGGCAGCCCGTATAAGATGGTTCTGTTGAACTTGTCCATATTGGGTTTCATGATCTAAGTTGATGAGGACGAATGATCAGGTCTCTTCCTCAGGAGGGCACCAGATCTCATTATAGATGGTTGTGAGCCACCACGTGGTTGTTGGGAATTGAACTCAGGACCTTTGGAAGGGCAGGCAGTGCTCTTGACCGCTGAGACATCTCTCCAACCCTGCACGACTTTGAACTTGACCTGAATAGTTTATTAACACTAATGAAGAGGAGAACTGGAGCAGGCTCAGGCTTTAGTTATCTAGGATGAGGAAGCTATAGTTGGCACTTTTCTGCAGATACTGGTTTTAGCTAAAGGATAGCTGTTTATCAACAACCATACTAAGACCAGAGGAAGGCATTGCTATTCCCCTGAACCTGACCCAGGACCTGGGCATTCACAAGGTTCTGGAGCACTGGAACTTTGACCTGGCTCTGCTTGTGTCGACAATACACACTTATTCATTCACTCCCTAGAGATTGGGGCTGTAGCCCAGTTGGTAGTGTGCTGCTCTAGCGTTCAAAGTGTCTAGGTGTGATTCTCAACACCACCAAAGGCCAGACCTAGTGATGCAGCACTATAATCCTAGCACTTGAAAGGTAGAGGTAGGAGGATCAGATTATCCTTACCTGCATCTCAAATTCAAGGTCACCTTGGGCTTTATGAAAACCTGTCTCAAAACAACAGCAACAATAATAACAATAGCTAGACACAGCATACAAATTAAATTGTTACTTAAATGAAGGAGAATATTCTTTTATATACCTACTTGATTTTTAATTAAAACATAGTTACATCATTTCCCCCTTTCCTCCTTCTAGCCACTCGCAGAGTACCCCACCTCTTCCTGCTCCCTCTCAAACTCATGGCCTCATTTTCTTTAATCATTATATATACACATGTAAAAATATTATGGACATACATGCATTAAAATATAATTATAGCCTTCGGGGTCTGTTTAGCATTGTTGTGTCTATTACTTCAGCTATGATAACTTGGAATTGGATAATCAGTTGGGGGCCTCATCTTTGGGGAGAACTAGTACTTGCCTGTAGCTCTTTGTCTAGGAGTAGGGCTCATGAGATTTCCCCCTTCCACAATTGCATGTCTGTTGGTGTTTTCACAGTTTGGGTCCTGTTTAGGCAGTATATGGTTAAGCTGCCATGATGTAGTTTTATGCTATTTCTAGGAGACACAATTTAACAATGGACTTCCTGGTCCTCTCCTTCTTCCTGGTATATCTTTGCCTTTCCTGGATGCTTCCTGAGCCTTAGGTGCAAATGTCACACTAGAGATATATCCATTGGGTCTTGGCACCCCATGGTTATTTTTCTCTTCATTACAGTTTTCTATAATGATCTCTGCTGCAAGAGAAGTTTCTTTGATGAGGTGTGAGAAATACTTGTCTGTGGGTTTAAGGAAAAATATTTGCAAAGCAGTTAAGAATTCCACTGGTTCAGTAATATGGAGGTAGATTCATGATCTCATTAACCCAGGAAGTTTGGTAGGTTCCAGTATCAGGCATTATTTCCCTCCTGTTGAGAGGACTGTAAGTCCAACTAGACAGCTATTGCTTACCTCCAAGATATGTGTGTTGCTATTATACCTTTAGTTTATGAGAATAAACTAAATAAATATCTTGGTGGTAACTGGCCATTTTTGTGGTTCATAGACATGGTTAACTAGGACTATTGGCTGTTTTATATATATATATATATATATATATATATATATATATATATATATATATGAATCTTAAATGAATGTATATATTATGCAATTTTAGGTAAATAAAATATGATTCTTTTGTAACAAAAGTAATAGCAACAAATCCATACATCAAGCCATGATTTCAGTGGAAATGATGTCATTTTGGTACTATTAGTTATTGCTCATTAGCATATCCACACTAAATATGGAGAAATAATTCTTCATAACTTATTTCTAAGAGAGGATTTGTTAGATGAATACAAGGTTGAAAATGGAGATGCTGACCACTTGCACAGTTCAGCACTGATGGGGAACTGACCAATCTTGTGTTAAGTCCAAGAACCAAGCAAGCTGTGTATGTGTCTTCTCATAAACTATGGCTGATGATTTGTAGGCTGAGTTCTTCTGGCATTACATTATAAACCCATTCTTTAAAAGACAGAGGCACAATACGAATTCAGCATTTTATTCAATTCTTGGAGGACATGGGCTCTGGAAAAATGTTCCTGGCAGTTGCAGACACAGAGGAATGAATGAAAGAGATGTCATGGCAAGGGATGCTGATGTTGTTTATGGTTGCTTTACGCCCTTGCTCTCATTAGATTCTGACATTACCATTCAATACACCAATAACTCATAGATGTATAAATCACAGATAAGGGACATTTTAGCATATGTTCTTCATCCACAAATCTATGTGAAAAACCAAACAAATTTATCATAAAAAGGAAAAGGGTGATGGTAATATACATGTCAACAGGGCTTAAATAAATAGGAAAAGCAAGATCAATAGCAGCGTAAATCAAATTTGAGTACAAAGTCATTAGTGATGCATGGACAGATTTAAAGAAAAGATACAAAAGATATGAAAATAACAGCTATATTAGTACATGAGATACATGCAAAATCTCTGACATCCATTGAGAGGCTGTGCAGAGAAAGAGCTAGCCTTGCAATTGAAATCAGAGCATGTGAAAGCATTTTGGAACAAGAAAGTCACTCAAAGAATAAAAACTTCACATATATGATAGTTAATAACTCCACACACAAAGATACACAAATAACTTTACACTGAATAAAAGTTTTATTCCAAACATCACTCAATTCAGTCAAGCAGCTGAGTTTAAAAAGCAACAATAAATGTCTAAAGGCAGCATCTAAGACTTCCCAGCTCTGGGACAGCTGTGGAAGAAGAGTGGAAACAATTGATTTTAACTTTCTCAACCTGGAAATCACATGTTCTGAGCATTTCTCATTGCCAACCAGCATACACACACACACACACACACACACACACACACACACACGCGCACACACCCTTAATGAGAAGCCAGGGCTATAGAAAATCATATGCATTATTCCATAAATGAAATTAGCCTCCATATCAAATGTAACTTAAGTAATGTACACTGCAAAAAGAATAAAAAGCTGTGAGTTTTAAAGATATGTTTTAATATTTTTGAAGTCCTATTGGAAAAGCTACTCAAAAATGGATAGGCTAGTAGTAGTAGTAGTAGAGTCACACTCTGGGGGAGAAGTTAAGAACCTAAATTGGAACAAGAAGAAATTAAGTCTTGTCCAGCAGACAGAAAATGGCAATGACAATCAAAAATCTCTCTATGCTTGGCCATCCTTTCCAAAAAGAAAAGCAAATCCTGACCCCAGCTGTCAGTTTCCTGTGTCTCAGCTGCTGCTGCCTTCACTTCCCTGCCTTGTGATAAGGGGCATGGACAATAAAACTTTTCCTTTCTGACTTGGCAAGATTCTAGTTCATCTACAGTGCTGGAGAGGCAGTAAAAATAAGAGGCACCTCTATTTGGTTCCTATGGAGCGCTTGCTGGTGAGGGTTAGCTGAATTCCAAGGAAATCTTTCTCAGGGGGCTTCTAACTTTCTGCAAGTTTATTGAAACTCATTAACAAATCTCTGATAATCATCATGGATCTTTAGAACTTCAATAACAAAGTCTCCCTCTGCCTTTGTAGCTGGTACGAGGTGACCCTATTCCAAATTTGTTTCCCTTCTGAGCACTCTGCTTCTGCCATTGTAGTCATGACTTGTCATATATGTGTTGCCTCCATTGTCTTTAAATTTCCTAGTTATCATTCAATAAATTCAATAATTGTTTTTATTATGTGTTTTAGCTTGTCTTACATGTACCTCCTCTGACTGAAACATTCCTACCTGGAAGAAAGATGGTGACCCACAAAAAGTAGGAATATCAGAAGGATGCAAAAATCTCAAGATCCCACCTCAAGGTTATATAAACATGTTTTGGGGGAGGAGAGATCTTCTCTGGCAGAGCTAGAGTAGTCTGAGCATTGGGGAGCTACGAGAATGCAGTTTTTGTGAATTTGTCACCCATACTGGAGTTGGCCTTTCCGTGGTTCAGCATAGGTGTTCTTGTAAGCAGCCCTTCACCCATCCTCCTACAAAGAACCCCAGTGATGAGCACACCAAGCTGACTTGAGAGGGATCACTTCTTTGGTCCAATGTCAGCACTCTGTCTAGAGCAAAGAGACATTCGCTCACAGCTCCCCAGAGAAAAAGTTCACTGTGCTCTATGACTCCGTCTACTGATAGATCTTATTGTAGACTAAGATCCCAGCAGTTTTGAAAAGACATCTCACCACACTTCCAAGTTCAGACAGTCCTACTTTTATGTCATCAAGAAAAAAAAATGGAAAAGCGGAAGTGTTTTATGGTTCTCATGCGACTGACATTCTCAAACCATAGTAACATAATATGTAAGAACACCGGTCCATGTTCTTCAACACATGAGTTTATAAACAAACTAAGCCTTGCGAATAAAACAGCATATTCAGTAATAACACCACCTGCTTTTAGAGAGAGATAGAGGTATGGAGAAGCAAGTACAGGAAGTTTTAAAGACGTAAAGTCCTTACATACAGTCCTACAGTGGTGGACACATATTGTGTATTCAGGAAAACACAGAAAATACTACTGCCTTCATGAAGTCCAAAATAAACTGAGTTTTAGACAATGCATCTGTCTTGACATTTTTCCTCTCTTTTTAAAGTTTTTTGTTTAAAAGCTTTTTTCCATTTTACATACCAACTGCAGTTCCCCCTCCCTCCTTTCATCCCACTTCCCTCCCCACCTTCCCCCCAACCAACCCCCCATCCACTCATTAGAAATGGGAAGGCTTCCAATGGGGAGTCTATAAAGTCTGGCATATCATGTTGGGACAGGACCAAGGCCCTCCCCACTGCATCAAGGCTGAGCAAGGTATTGCTCCATAGGGAATGGGCTCCAAAATGCCAATTCATGCCCTGAGGATAAGTCCTGGTCCCACTGCCAGTGGCCCCGCAGACTGCTCAAGCCACCATAGAACTGCTGTCTTGACTTTTTAATATAATACATTAATCAGGCTGATGATAGGCAATAATAAAAGAAACTGGGCTAGACCAGAGGATACAGGAATTCCCTGTGTTCTTGACTCAATTGTTGTGAATCTTAAAATCGCTAAATGTGTCCACTTTAAAACATAACTACAGAGGCTAGAGGGATGGCACAGTTGGTAGAGTCATTGCTGCATAACCAGGACTACTGATGTCAGGTTCCCAAAATCCTTGTATAAAGCCAAACACGGCAGCACAGGCTTGTAATTGCAGTCTGGGGCAAGCAGAGTCAAGTGGATCACTGGAGTTCCCTGGTCAGCCAGTCTTCCAGAATTAATTAGCTCAAGACCCTGGGACAGATTCTGTCTCATAAAGAAGGGAATGAGGAACAATTAAGGAGGACACCTGATGTTTGACTTCTGGATTCCACACACGTAAACAAAGGTGCAACCCCACATGCATGTACACATGTAAACACGTGCACACACAGATAACCACGTATCTATACAAATCATAATCCCAGCCCAACTTCACTTATTAATATAAATTCTAATATACTAAAACAAATGTTCGATAAATGAACTCAGTATTATATAAATATTAATGACACAATAACAAAATAAGGATCATGTAGGTAAAAATATAATGTACATACATAATGAATGTAATTTATTATAGCAATAATTCAAAGGAAAAATTATTTGGTCTTATTTATAAATATACCAGGGGAGTCTCAGTACCATTTATAACAAGTTGTCACAAACCAAGTAAAACAGAACTTCCATAATGTGATAATGATACATCCTGAAAATTGACAGTAATTATAACTAAAACCAGTCATATAAAAATAAAGAGATGTCAGTTGTCTTTATACAGAAAGGATATTATGCTTTATGCTGATTATTCTATAAAATTAACAAACTATGAGGATAAAAGTTTATAACATTTTTTGATTATAGAAAGACCACTATTCTTAATGACAAAATAAACAATTCAAGTACATACTAGAAAGTAAAATCAACTTAAAAACATAAAGCATATGGGAATTAACCTTACAGAATGTGAAATATCTTTTCCAAAGGCATTTTACAACCTTATTTAAAGCCACAAAACATATCTGAAAAAATGGAGAGATTATTACATCCAGTAGGATTTGACTTAACATTATAAAGATGTCAAGTCTTTGCAGAATTATCATTTAAATTTTATCATCACTAACAATTGGATTCTTCCTTCAAGTCCAACTCTGGTTAGATGTTAGATTATGAGAAAAACAGGAAAACTTGGACCTCAAGATTTTGCTGCTGCTTTAAGCATCTATTACTTGTACAGAATTATGGGAGTCACTGTGACATCTTTCATACGTGTATATAATTTACTCCAGATCCAAGGATTTTGTAGCTAGAATAAAAACAAACAGAAAACTGAGAAACACATTGAGGCATAAAGATGATTCATGATTTAATGTGGGTGGCACTGGCACCATAGGGTAAGTGAGTGCCTGTACCAAAGCCAGAGAACTGGATAAAGGGAAGTGGGTTATTTTCCAGTATTTGACTATATATTAGAGAACCATTTAAACAATCACAAAAGAGTAACTCTTTTTATACATGATGCTTCGTTTCAATCTTCAACTTAAATCAAGTTAGAATCACCTGGGAAGGAAGTCGCAGCAAGGGACTGTTTACCTTGGGTGGTGCTGAAGGGACGCATCTGGGGGGTTGTCTCAATTAAGTTAATTGATGTGGGAAGACTCAGCCTACTCTGAAAGCAGCAGGGAGTTCTGAATCATGAGCCTGGGGCAATCTAGCTGACCACAAGAAAGCAAGCATTTACGCATTCATGTCTCTGTGCTCATGTATATGGGACCTGAGTGGCTGCATTGTTCCTCTGCTGCTGTGGCTCCCCTGCAGCAATGAACTGTTTCCTGGAATTATGAGCTTAAACAAACCCTTTCTCTCTCTCTCTCTCTCTCTCTCTCTCTCTCTCTCTCTCTCTCTCTCTCTCTCTCTCTCTCTCTCTCTGTGTGTGTGTGTGTGTGTGTGTGTGTGTGTTTGGGTACTTTGTCACGGCAACAGGATTAAACTAGGCCAGGTTCCATAATTACTCTTCTTCATTTTTCAGCTTTTGAAAAAGATGTCCCTTAAGGTCCTCCCACCCTTCCCCCACTTATCTGGCTATGGTCGCCTAACTGAGGTCAAAGGGCCACTGTCATGTTAATTTTTAAGCAGTGACTGAACAATGTGAGGAAATCATGATTATGGCTGTGATAGAGTTCAATGATTGAATGTGTGTCTAGCTGGTGTAAGACTCTGAATTTGAGTTTCAGCACTAGGGGAAATATCATGATTACACTTCACGGAAAAATTAAATAAAATGCTATCAAATTTAATGATTACTTGTAAAGAATACTTTAAAGAACATATAACCTTCTAACGTGACGTGTCACTGTCAGCAACAAAGAGCGGTGACAATCTTCATCTGATGTTCTTGTCTTGAACCAAAGCACACCCTTCCCTCACCGTCTAAATAGGCTGTTCCCTTCTGACTACATGAATCTTAGAAGGAAACTTGTCAAGGTCTTTTGTCATCAATGCTTCTCTGCCTAAACTTCCTTCCCGGCTGAACTCCTATGTGAGTTCTGAGGACTGAAACTCTGATCCTTTGTGCTTGTCCCCGCAGAGCCACCTCCCCACCCCAGAGAACGTTTGCTCCATTCTCAGCACTAAGTGGACACATTTCGGATTTTTTGCCAGTCTAATCAGTAGGCGTTTGTGTGTCATATTTTGTTTGATTTACAGACTTCCTAGTGATATATGATATTGAAGATCTTCTTATATGCTTTTATGACTATGTGCGTACTCTGCGATATGTGTGATATGCTCATTCAAACATTTTGCCTATTTTTAGGTCACATTGTTTTTTTACTAAATTTTTTTTTTATTTTACATCCTAACTCCAAGTCTCCATCCTTTCCCTTCTCCCATCCCCAATATCTCCCCATTCTATCTCCCATCAACTCCTTAGATGGGCCAAGTTCTCCTTTGCAGCTTCAACAAAGTCTGGCATACCAAGATGAGGCAGGGCAAAGCCCCTCCCCCTGTATTAAAAATGAGCAAGGTATTCCACTACAGGAAATGGGCTCCAAAAAAGTCAGTTCATGCACCGGGGAGAAGTCTTGGTCGCACTTCCAGGACCCCACAAACAGATCATGCTGCATAACTGCCACCCACATTCAGAGGACCTAGTTCAGTTCCATGCAGGCTCCCTAGCTGTCAGTCCAGAGTCCTTGAGCTCCCACTAACATGGGTCAGCTTTCTCTGTGGTTTTCTCCATCACAATTTTGCCATCCACAACCTACCCCGGCCCTTTGCTAATAAGATTCCTTTTTCCTCTGTTCAGTTGAACTCAGGGAGATCAGCCCAGTGCTTGGCTGTGGATCACTGTATCTGCTTCCATCATTTAATGGATGTAGGTTCTATGGTGACAGTTAGGGTAGTCATTAATCTGATTGCAGTAGAAGGCTGGTTCAGGCATCCTCTCAGCTATTGCTAAGAGTCTCAGCTGGGATTATACCTGCGGATTCCATGGAATTTTCTTAGCTCTAGGTTTCTCCCTACCCTCATAACGGCTTCCTCTATCAAGATATCTCTTTCATTGCTCTCCCTCTCCATGCCTCCCTCAACTTGGCCATCTCAGTCCTTCATTCCCCCATCCCCATCCTTTCCCTTCTACCCCACCCTCACCCCAGTTTACCCAGGAGATCTTAGCTATTTCCCCTTCCTGGTGCCCTCTATGTGTGTTAAAGTTGTTTTCTTTTTTCCATTGTATATTTTTGGCCTCTTTGTCAAAAATTAGGTGTTCATAGGTATGTGAATTACTCTCAGTGTATTCAATTCGATATAATGGTATGCATAAGTGAACCTTAAAAATTCTACCAGAAAACTGAGAAGGGTATGAGCCTTCAAACTCTCAAAGCCCATCTCCAGTGACATGCTTCCTTCAGGAAGGCCACATCTTTTAACTGGCCAAGCATCGCCACCAATATGGGACCAAGTATTCAAATACCAGAAAGTAGAAGGGCTATCTTATTCAAATCGCCACATGATGTGCTATATTACAGCTTTTGAAGCAGCAGTCATGATATATGCAAATCAAAAATGTTTAAACTTGGTGTCTTGGAATATATATCAAAGACTTTAGCATTACCATTCTTTTAAAATTGTGGCGTCACCAAGGACCTTAGTGAATGCAAGAATAGTATTGGATAAAAATAACATAACAACAAAACCAAAATAAAACAAACAAAAAATAGCCATAGGTAGTCATGACTACAAAGATCAGAAAATCTGAATTCTTAGGAATATTTTAATCAATTATGTAATGCTTTGCTAAGACAATGAATGTGATGATCTATACTAACTTTTACTAATGCTGATATCCACCATTGAATTAGCTTGATACTTGTTTACATCATTTCGATCTGTCCCCACTCAGTCAGACTGCTAAAACAAAGTACAAAATCCCTCTGAAAAAAGAAAATGACATTTACAATCTTTTCTTCTTTTACACACATAGGATTCAATACAGTATTACCAGGCTTGATAATGGGAAGAAGAAAATGACAGAAAACAATGGAGTATTAATTATTGTCATAATCAAACATGTTTGTTAAGACTCTGTGGCAAATATTATCAAGAAGAAAATAAATAAAAGATGCATATTGTCCACTGAGAAAAAAAATTCAGATGGAAATAATTCTAGAGGTAGAAATAAAACAGTAAGCAATTATGAGGTAGATATATGAAGCTTATAACAAATTTAAGACAGAAGAAAGAACCAGTGAGCTGCAAATTGAGGTAAAAAAAAAACAAACAAGTAAAAAAATTTAGAACAATTTTCTGTTTGAACAGTACATGAAACAGGCATACAGACCTGAAGCTGTGTCTCAGAATCATATGGCTCTCTACACCACAGTTAAGCCTAGGAGGAATCCCCGATTACAAACCACGTGTTTGCTCCCTTGTATCACACTTCACACTACTTTTCCCAGCCTCCCGTGAAGCCAGGGTGCTTGACCTTAGGTAGCAGCATGTCCAGAGGAATCATGAGAAGCCACATGCGGAAGGAAAGAAAGAAAGAAAGATGAGGTCTATCTAGCAGCACATCTGGTTACTTAGGAGACAGGTGAAATAGCAGGAAACACTCTTCAAAGATAAACCACCGATTCCTGGGGTTGCACATCAGGAACAAGGGTCAGAGGGCCACCTTCTCTCCATTCATTATAACCTGCAAGAAATCAGTGCCCCCCCACCAGGTGATTGTTTTTGAGGAATCTCACACTGATTCAAACTAATGGAAAAAGAAAACAGAATGAGTGCCCAGTAACTGTGGACTGGGGAAAACAGGACATTTGCTGCTCAACGGGAACAAAGTTTGAATTGTGCAGGATGGGTGAGTTAAAGAGAGTGATTTTATAATATGGAAACTAGTCAGCAATATTGTACATTCCCTCATATATTTAAGAGGATACTCTATAAAGTATCTACCATCCAACAAGCACCCAGACAAAACAATATGTTTACCAGACCATTTTAATTATGCAGGTTGCTCAGACGGCATCTGTATTTGATGTGGTTAACTCACAACATAATTGCATAAGAGAATTTAGGTATGAGCCACCTGATAAGAGCCTATCTGTTCTGTTGTTTTAAAAAAGAGGATACAAGTTTGTCACATGCTACAAGTTGGGTGATACTGAATCAAATAAGCCACTTACAAAATGACAGGTATGATCTCATCATATGAGAGACCAAGAGTCGTTTTTGAAAAAAAAAAGAGAGAAAATTGTGAAGTTTTTTTTGTATGTTTATTTCATTTTTCATCTTTCTAAGCCTGGGTTTAAGTTGTTGAATTTTTTTCCTTATTTCTAGTCTTAGTGATAGCTTGTCCCTCGCCTTTTCTTTTTCCTCCTCTTATATTTAGCTCTTTGAGAATCTCCTTCACTGAGCTTTTATCAGATCTATTTCCCTCCCCGGGACCTATCCCCACTTGCCTATACATCCGACTTTGTGCTTTTTTTTAAACCTCAGCAAGAGTTTTAAAAGTGAGCTTATTGAAGCAATTGGCTAAAATGGTTCTCAGAAGTAGAATTTCACAGAGAACAGAACTTATCTATTTTCTCTCCATGCAAATCATAAGCCGTGATTCTCTTACAACCACGGGCAATAAGCTTAACACACAAGTAGAGAGTGAAATAAATCAATGTGTATCAGGACTGTATAAATATATTTCAATTAAAATATATATTGAACCCGGTACTGCTTTGTATGCTCAAGTTCAAGACAGTTTTCGATATCTGAGCATTTTAAATTCTACCCCCAGTGCAGGAAGGTCTTCATGCTGGCAATTGTTAACAAGAGCTATTTGGTTCTGTCCATTTCACATAGGGACGAGAAATTGAACTAAATAGAGCGTGATGGGGCACAATGAATCTACTCGTTTAAAATCAGCATTCATGAGGAATGCATTTTACAGTGAGAAGAACACATTTAAAAAAAATAACGGTGTTATTTGGGAAGTAGAAAAAGACAAGATCTCCTAAGTAAATTGGGAGCATGGGGATTTTGGGGGAGGGTTGAAGGGAAGGGAAGAGGCAGGGAGGGGAGGAGAGAAAAATGTAGAGCTCAATAAAAATCAATAAAATTTTAAAAAATGACAAAATCAGTATAATCAGGTAGAGGAAAAAATAGACAGTAGCAGTGCCATTTTCTAACAGTTTTATTTGGGACCCACACATAATTCTTCTCTTTTTTCAGCCTATTTTCCAAAAGCCACGATTATAGTTCAATGAAATATGTCATTTTATATTTTCTTACAAAGCATAGTACAGCAAGAAAGAAAAGAGATCCACACAAAGACGTTTGCAGAAACTCTCACCAAGATGCTTGCAGCTGCTCTGAGCACGAGAGCCTCAGGAGTTCCTGATGGCGGGGGAGTGGTTTCTGGTGGGTTTGACTGAGGCATGGCTATTGGTTAAGGATCTCTATATAAAGTGCACCTGGACATAATAAGGGGGCATTCCTGTTTCAAGAATGACCCGTGTCTCTGTCTGTGTGTCTTTGTGTGTTTAAATCTCCAGGCCCTTGCCCGGCTCGCGAATGGTCCTGTAGTGCAGGCGCCGCAATACAGGAGTAGTACCGTACTGTCACGTAGTCACAATAGGTGGGCGGTACACTTAATATAATAGATGAAGGAAATAAAATGTTGAACCTTTCCTCTAAATGCTTCTGATCTGAGCCCATTACAACTACTGCGACAAAACAGAACAGGATAGTTAGCTTTAAAATGATAGTTTATTTATTGCTGGAGGCTGGGAATTCAACGATCAAGGTGTGAGTAGGTTCGGTGTCTGGTAGAAGATCTTTGCTACCTTTTTATAAATAATGCTTTGCTAACAAACCTCATGCTGCTGAGGAAGGAGACAGGAACTAGGCCCTCATACGTTGGAAAAGATGGAAGGACAAAAGGCACCAGGGAGGCCCCTTTGACTTCTTTTAAAAGAGCACTGCTTCCAAATGTCTCCACCTCTTAATACGATTACACTAAGGTTTAAGTTCCATCATATGACTTTCAGAGAGGCATATGTGTCAGGGTTCAGCCTAAACCAGTTTTGTACATTCCAGGGTAGGGACATGTGGGTTTAAAAAAAAAAAAAAAAAAACAGAGATACAAAAGAAATATACAGAGTCACGGAATAGAGTCAGGAGGGCAACCCAGTGAATGCTGAATCTGCTATTGTTTATTTTTCATATGCTTATATATCCCAATCCAAAAGTGAAGAAGAAGGCAAAAAAACTGCTTTACCATGATACAAAGAACAGACAGTAATTACTTCTTCAATACCGGAAACATCAAGCAACCATGTCCTAAGTTAAGTATTCTGTTGTTTAGGCAGGACATGAAGTGGCCACACCTTAGACCAAATCATCCTCTAGGCAGCCGCACCCTTGGGTCAAACATTCTGTCATATCCTTGAAGGAGCAAGAATAGGCCTGAACTCTCTGACCTTAGACCAAAGTGGAATGGATCCACTTCTGTGGGCTCTGACACATGTGTATTCAAACTATGGCCTAATCCCTCAACAATGTGTGATGTTTCAATGCTCTCGGTGGATGAGAGAGAGCGATGATAATAGATGGATCCTTTCACGGAGATGTCCTGTGACTTGAAGAGATGGTTGCCAGTCATGTAGTTGGAGGGTTTAGAACTTCAAACTCCTGTCTTACCTCCAGGAAGGATAGAGTGGCTAACGACTGAGTGAGTTCCTAATGGCTAGTGATTTAACCATCCCTCTATGATTAATTTTCCCCAACCCATCAAAGAATAGAGTCTGAGGAGCTTCTGAACTGGTAAAGCTATGGAGGTTCTGAGAGTGATATGCCTGGAGAGGGCTCCACGCTTCTTCTCACACATTCTGTTCTATGTGCCCTTGTGTCTGGCAGCTAATCCGTAGCCTTGTAGAGCCTTCATTGCAAGCCCATAAACAAAAGTAGTACTGCCCTGAAACCCATGTGTGCCATTCTACTAAGACCAAACCCAAAGAGTGTGGAGGAACCATGAGAGCCCATTAAAGGGTGATTGGTCTAAAGCACATGTTACCCCGTGAACCTGTGATTGGCATTAAAAGCAGAGAGCAGCCTCCAGGAACCAGGCCCATCTCTTTGCAAATAGAGTCAGGACGAGGCTACATCGGAGGATCTCAGCTGGTGTCTGAGAATTATTTGATGTGGAGAAAATGTCACATACCTGGTGTGAGGAGTGAAATACTGTGGATGGAGTGAGTGTAGAAGAAAAAGTAGTTGTTCCTTCCTGTTAGTAAGAAAGGAGTATTAACACAGGCAGCTAAAGGAGAAAGATGCTACAACTCAGTACACAGAGAATGTACACCTGGGTCCTTTGCAGCTCTTACTACCTGGTTAATAGAAGATGTTTTGACTTCTAATATTTTTAGTTTCTGTTACATTATGGTGAGTTTGAGGGTGTTGCAGAATATTATTTTAAATGTGTAAAGATGTGTTGCATTTGTTTATACTGCAGGATATTATTTTAACTGTGTAAATGTGTGTTACATTTGTTCATGCTCTATTTGTTTAATGATATAAGGATATGTTTAAGGATATGTTTTAATTATGTAAAAATGTGTTGCATCTGCCTAAGGCACATGATTGGTCTATTAAAAAGCTGAATGGCCAATAGCTAGGCAGAAGAGGGATAGGTGTGGCTGCCCAGAAAAAAGAATAAATAGGAGAAATTTAGGCTCAGGAAGAAGAAGAAGAAGAAGAAGAAGAAGAAGAAGAAGAAGAAGAAGAAGAAGAAGAAGAAGAAGAAGAAGAAGAAGAAGAAGAAGAAGAAGAAGAAGAAGAAGAAGGGGAAGAATGAGAGAAGAAGGAAGAGAGAATGAGGGGCATACCAATCAGACAGAGAGGAGCAATAAAAATAAATACAGAAGTAAGAAAAATAATAAGCCCCAAGGCAAAAGGTAGATAAACAGGTCAATTTAAGTTTAGGGTAAAAGATCTGACCAGAAAATGTCTAAGGTAGGCTGAGCATTTAAAACTAATAATAAGTCATGATTTGGGAGCTGGTTGGTGGCCCCAAAGAAAAAGTCTGCTCCATGAGGGATCTAAGCTTCGGAGCCTCTGTCAGAAACATGATTTTCTTAAAATAGGTGCCTATGAATTATGCGTCAGGGTGGCACCATGTCATGGTGATGCCTATGCAGGACAGACTCACATCCTCCGGGAACTCAGTCTGCTGTACCCTTTCAATGAAGTGCTGTGCAAAGAGAGCAATAGCGTGGCCCGCTGAGGCACAGTCCTTCACTTTCACCCTACTTGCCTTCCCATCTGCAGACACCAATGTCTATATTTGAATCAGTGTTACAGAATAGTGATGGCTAGGTGGAAATTTAAAGCTTTCTAATTCTTCAATCAATAGTAATTAGAGGACAAAATCCAGCCCTTTCCTTAGATTTTCTTTAGCACTGGCAGTGATACGCATTTTTGGTGAGCTTAGAAAGCCTCTTTCACTCACCCTACCCCTAGGGAGACCTTTCCGGAACTTTTTATTACATCTTTAAAGAGATTCTAGCAAGTAGTTAGCCTTCAACTGAATTTCCAGACTATGGGCCCCCAACTTTAGAGACCTGGGAAATTGGGAGTTTCTGGAGTGATTCTATTGACTTTAAAAACATTACTGATCAAATGCTATCAAAAGGCCACATGCCCAGTGTACATCTCTGTCTTCTTATCTGTCCATCGGATACCTTCTGAGCAGAATCCTCGGTGACAGACTCAAACACCAAAGTGCCAATTTGTTCAGCACTGGGCAGAAATGGCATACAGTGATAATACATCTTTGTTTCTTTTCATATAAAGCAAGATTGTTAGTAGGGAGTGAAGAAGGTGGAGACGCCAAACCCCACAGTGTCCTGTTCCATTGTGTGGAAAGTTTTGAGTTGCATTTCTTTGTGCCCATTGTGATTTGCATTTAAAATTGGGACATTTTTCTCTAATGGAGTAGCCCTGTAGAGAGAAGAGGGGGATTTGCCGTGTAGGAGACAGTGGAAACTGCAGCATGCTTGTGATATCTTCAGGAAAGGGGTGTTGTTTTCTAACGCTCATTATTTCTTGTCTTCTTAAGTTTGATGTAAAAAGAAAAAAACTGTTTAAGCTCTTTTAAGATTTTTGTTACCTATCATTCCACTAAAAGTAAATTCCACCAATATCTGCCCACAAATTCTTTATTTGTATGTATTCCCTAGGATCCAGTAATGATTAATTCATATGTTGACAGAAATATTAACTATGTCTGACACATACTGCCAAGGAGAAGATGAAACACACAAAGTACATGCATTTTTACTGAAATATCCATTCTCAAAGCTATTTATGCCACAGTTTCAAAGGCTTTATTTTTTTCTGGAGAAAGGGTCTCACTCTGTAGCTCTGTTCATAGAACTCTCTATGTAGATCACACTAGCCACAGCCTTGTAGAGATCTTCCTGCCTCTGCTTCCAGAGAGCTAGAATTAATGGTAAATAAAATCATACCTGGCCTTAAACTGTTTATCTTAATTTATATGCAAAAGAGAGTATCAGACACTCTGGAAATGGAGTTATGGGTGGTTGTCAATCACCATGTGGATGCTAGGAATCTAACCTGGGTTCTCTGCAAGAGTAACAACTGCTCTTAAAAACTGAGTCATCTTTCCAGTACCCCCAGCTATGTGTTTCTTATACATACGCACTTATGGTAAACTCATAAATTCATAAAATAGGCATAATGAAATATTGCCACATAAACCAAGTAAAAATTTTAAAACTTATGTGGAAAATGTCTTTGAGTTAATTCTAAAAGGAAAATAGAGACTTCATTAGTCAGCAGGAATAGACCCAGAAGAAAAGTAGCACCATTCACTAATGATGAAATTGACAAATTATGGGCAGAAATGAACCCTGGCAAAGAGTTTGTAGTAATTTTTGAAGAGATTAACAACAAATATCCCTTAAAGCAAAAGAATTCAACTTATAAAGAGAACTAGCTGGATCCTTCTTCTCATTGCACAGGAAACACTAATATCTGGAACCCCTACATTCAAAACTGATGCAAACAAATCTGTAATGTCAGGTTACAAATCAGGCAATTTAAGTAAAGTGGATTTAAGCACTTATGATTCTGTCAAAAAGTCAGAATTATATGCTATTCTCATGGTATCAATGGATTTTGAGAACCTTCTCAACATAGTTACTGATTCACAATATGCAGAAAGAGTTGCTTTGGATATTGAAACCACTGATTTATACTAGATGATACATAATTGGCTATTATTTATTCAGTTACAAGAAATAATCTGGAATAGGAACACAGGACACAAAAGAGAGTGACTATAAAACCTTGCCAAGACAAGTTGGGACAGCCCTTCAAAAGTCATACTTCATAGAAAAGTCTGTCAAAACATTCTTTCCCTGTAGGCTAAAGATGGATGCCCCAACATTGCAGAGGAACCTTGGGTTACTGTCCAGGCAGCTAGCTGTTTTTTTTTTCTTTCTCACATCATTTGGAAGTGGCTTGCTCACTTTTCCTGTTTACTGAATTAATGTTATTTCCTTCTTGGGTCTCTGAGGGAGTTGAAGACTAGATAATTATAGTTTTCTTTGCTTACTAGACTCAGAAAAGAAATTCACCAAAGAAATGTAAAGTTTATAATTTTGAGAGATATGAAAAGATAGTTTGGAATAGTAATGCAAGTTAGAATAGAAAGTGAATTAGGCACAACCTTTTGAACTCATCAAGATAGAATAGTTATAGAGTATTTTCTCTGAATTTGTCTATTGCAAATGAAATAAATATTTATTGCCTGTATATATTGTATGTAGTTATTGTACTTATTGTATATAGTTTTCTTATATGAGTTATAGCCTTCTTTTTTTGTTATAGACAAAAGGAGGAAATGTAGTGATATTTTTGTTTGTGTTTTAACAAATAAAGCTTGCCTGAAGATCAGAGCACAGTGCCAAGCCACTGGAGGCCAGGTGGTAGTGGCTCACACCTTTAATCCTAGTATTCAGGAGTCATATATTTTTAATCCCAGCACTAAGGAGGTGGAGACAGGAATGATATGGCTGGGCAGGGAGAGGAATATAAGGTGGGAGGAGACAGAAGCTCATTACAGTCCGAGGAGCAGTTAGTCTGAGGAGCAGTGCAGTCTGAGGTTTGGTAGAGACAGATGCAGTCTGGAGATGCAATCTGAGGACAGGATCGCCCCTTCAGTCTGAGCATTGGTAGAAATTTGTGCTACAGGGAACACACCCGTTTATAGTATATGGGAAGCTTTATCAAGTGGTAGAATTGAGTGTCTATTACTGATACTCAAAAAACAAACAAATCTCTATAGTTGAAGATGGGTGACATGAATGTGTAAAGGCAGTCAGAGGTGGTTTTATCATGCAAGAAGAGAAAGCAACCAGCTAAACCTGTTCACCATGAGACCGAAGTGGCACATCTATAGTCAAAACTGGATGTGTTCCCTTCAGGGAGTTGTGCATTAAATCACAGAGAAATTATTCTCCAATGAAGCACAAACTTTTAATTAGCTATAATATGAAATGTGCATTATTAATTATGAATTATTTTAGCTAAAAATCGTTTATCTGAATTTAACTACACAAAACTAATATATAGCACGATTTATAAAGCGTCTAGCTGAATCCCTTTGAAAAAGTCTATATTTCAAGTTAGGCACAGTAGCACAGAGTTAGAGGCAGACAGATGTCTGTGTAGTAGGGTTTTTTTTTTTAACTCTTTACTCTTTGCTCTTTGGGGGGACTTGCCACCCAGCTCTAAAGTAATCCTATGGAGACTTATTCTTACTTTTGAATGCCCAGCCTTAGCTTGGCTTATTTCTAGCCAGCTTTTCTTAGTTTAAATTATCCCATCTACCTTTTGCCTCTTGGTTGTTTTCTTTCTTTATACATCTTATCATGTGGTTCTCTCTGTAGCTGGGTGGCTGTCCCCTAACAACCTCCTCTCCTCCCTTTCTTGCTTGCTCCTTCCTCCCTCTTCTCTCTTTTTCTCCTATTATTCTCTCTGCCTGGCAGTTCTCTCTATCACTCTCCTGCCTAGCTATTGGCTGTTCAGCTCTCTATTAGACCATTCAGGGGTTTTAGACAGGCAAAGTAACACAACTTTACAGAGTTAAACAAATGCAACATAAAGAATGTAGCACAGCTGGGCGGTGGTGGCACACGCCTTTAATCCCAGCACTCGGGAGACAGAGGCAGGCGGATCTCTGAGTTCGAGGCCATCCTGGTCTACAAGAGCTAGTTCCAGGACAGGCTCTAGAAACTACAGGGAAACCCTGTCTCGAAAAAGAAAAAAAAATGTAGCACATCTTTGCATCATTAAACAAATATTCCACAGCATAAATAAATGTCATGTATCTATAACAAATATTCCCCATCTCTCTGTTCAAGGTCAGTTTTTCTGCATAGCAAGTTCCAGGCCAGCCATGGCTACATAGTGGGATCTTGTCTCAGAAAACCAGAAAGTTTTAGAGAAGTGTGTATTTTTTATAGTAAAAAGAGAAATCACTTATAAGAGGGAGAGTGCTTTAGCAAATAAAATAGAAGAGAAAATGATGAAATATGCTATGAAATATATGACTAGATCTTAGATTTGACCACAGTTGTATCAGGTATTCCAGATTATTCATGAAAACTTGTATAGGACATAGTAATTCATGAAATTATGTATAGGACATAGTAATTGTGATTGTGAAATCTGCCTTAATCTTCTTAGCACTGATAATGAATCCATGGTTTTGTAACTAATAGATTTTTTTTGTTGTTTTGATTTTTGAGACAGGGTTTCTCTGTGTAGCCTTGGCTGTCCTGGAACTAGCTCTGTGGATCCGGGTGTCTACAAACCCAGACAAGAGGCTGCCCCTGCCTCCTTAGTGCTGGGATTAAAGGTGTACAAAATCACAGCATGGTCAAGAAATTACTATTCTCAGTAGCAAATGTTGAAATATCTAGAGTGGAAATGTAGACATATCTACTTACATCAGATAAACAATCTGATCAAAAATTTTCAGTTAGCATTTTATCGCAGCAACAGAAATGTAGATTGTACCATGGGTATGCAACAACCTCACTTCTCTTCATTTCTTATTTAACCTTTAGCATTTGATGAGCTTGTACATCTATTGTTATTGCATTAGCTTGCTGTTGCCATTTGTGAACTGGAGAGGTCATTCATCAAAACTTTTGGAGTTTTGACTGAGAAGTCTCTGTGACCTTTAGTAGATCATTCAATTTCATCATCCCCCAGTTTTCATCTGCAGAGCACCCGTCTCAGTGGTAACAGTCAAATAAAACAGCATGCCCCCAAAGGTCTTCAAAATGCTGAAATGACACACTTGTAAGGGACAGTAACTCCATCAACAAAGCTAAGAAAGGCAGGAGACCAGGCAACATTGTACGCTCAAATAATCTTCAAAGTTATGCTTCTGAGCTTGTACTACTCTGAAGTTGGAAGAAGTGCTAGGATCTCTGTAAGTCCTTGTGCTCGTGAGTTTTAACTCACAACTATACACAGTCTGGAATCTCCTAGAATTACATGGGAAGAGTCTCAGCGAGGGATTGTCTATGTTCAGTTGGCCTGTGGGTCTCTGAATGTGGCATATCCTTAACTAAGTTCCCAATGTATAGTGGGCAGCATCATTCCCTAGACACGGGATCCTGGACTTTTAAGAAATCAAGCCAAGCAGCCCAAGTATCTACATTTTGTAGGGGACCTTGAAATTGGTTCTGGACACCCCAAGATCAAGTGCTCAGGCACAAAGATGGTTTATTTTCTCCAGAGGGATGGGGCAGGAAATAAGAGACAAACACAGGAGCTAGAGGATGAAGAAGAAGGAAAAGAGAACAAGGGAGAGGGGTAAAGGAGTATTTTTTGTGCAGGGGAGGAGGCGGGTGGGTGGGTGTGGGTGGGCAAAGGACTGCCTCTGGATAGAGGGGACATGGACGTGACACATAGAAGATGGCAGTTGATAAGTGTAAAATGGGAATCTTGTGTTAGGATGAGGTGTTTAATTTTAATTAGGCACGTTAGTTATGTGAGCCAAAGCAAGCTTTTGATTGCTGGTCTTCAATACTTTGATAGCTGGATCATGGCAGTCAGCCTCGGGAGGACGGATTCCCCAAATAAGAGAATGGAGGTTGGGAGTAGCCTCAATAATGCAATCTTTTTTTTTTTTTTTTTTTTTTTTTTTTTTGGCATGGCAGAGGAAACTAGGGAAAAGGGCAAGGCCTGCCAGAGCTATATGCTCAAGTGGGCTAATGTGCCTTCACATGGATTGCTTTCACCTTTGACGTTGGATGTGACGTGACTAGCTATGATATTCTTGCCATGATTTCCCCTCAATAATGGCCAGTAATGTGAGATTATAAGTTGAAATAAATTCCCTTCTCCCTCAAATTGTTTTTATTATTGTATCATATATCAGCAACAGAAATGAAACCAGGAAAGTCCTCTGAAAATGTTATTAAGTCTTTTGTATTTAGAGGGGAAAAAAGGAAGGGAAGGAAAACCAAACCAATTCAGCTTTTACCTAAAAAAAAAAGTGTGAATTCCAACAGGAAAGTATACAATTACATTTTAGATTGTACTATTGTACTGTTATTACATGATTATCATTTTATGGCTTACATCATACTCTTGTTTAAAAAATAAAAACCTGGGAAGAGAATTAAAAGAAAATAATGGTGTTTGTTGTATTGTGATCAAAACTTACCATATGAATATATAAAATACGAATATACAAGTGTCCAAATGAAACCCATCTGCTAGTGTCTATATGTGTATATAGATGTAGGTATATGAATATTCATGTGAGTCTAAGTGTGCATGCACACCAGAGGTCAACCTTTGGATTCACTCCTTAAATGCAATCCACCAGGTTTTTCGATGCAAATCCTTTCTTTGACTGCAGAGACCTTTCAGCAGTGACATTACAAGCAAGTGCATTGAGTCAGACCTTTTTCATTGACTCTGAAGATGGAATTCAGGTCTTCACGCTAGCAGGGTCAGCTTTCACCAACTGAATTATGGCCTCGGCCCCCAAACTCTGTATTTTTTTGCCATTAATATATACCAATCACACTATTTAAAATGAAGTACCTGAGGGTTATAACTAACCCATTACAGCCTCTGTTTTATCAAAATGTAAGCTAAATATTAAAAACAAGGGTGGGGAGAAAGCACTTGTTCTCTTCCCTCCATGGGAGAGGATATTGCATTTCAGATTTCCTGGTGTGGCAGAGACCTTAATTTATGACTATCCTCCGACAGAGAGTATCTATCAAGACCCCATCAGCCTGTATGTGTATCTCAGTCCATCATTCAAATGTCAGCAGCCTGTAGACGGTCAATGAGGGTGTAGCTTTCTGATTAAAGTAACTGCGGACGGAGAATGTCAAAAAGAGCTGCAAACAATTCTTGCGAAAATCACTTAGCTGCACCAGCAATTCAGAAACATGGAAAGTTCTGTTTTCTTAGGGAGAAACTCTCAAGCCACGATCATTACATAACGGAGATTAGTTTCAGTCATAAAGTGCAGTGCCTCAGTCTCCTTGAAGGAAATGAGAGGAGACTGCGTTTCAATTTTGTTGCGTCTCTTAGAGATCTAAGTCTCTTGTGGCGATGCGGTAACGTTGCAGAATGTGACACTAACTGCCAGGCCATCAGTAACATACACTGTCGTGAGTTACTGAAGTGCCCCACAGAGGCAGATAGGAGTCCATTTGTCTTCCTGAGAGCTTAATTTACTGCTGGCAGGTATTGGCCTGAGACTCACAGAGGAATGGAATTTACACCCACTGGGCACCTATTGTCATTCAGGACGTGGAGTGACACCTGTGTGCACTAGCTCATTTGGTCCCTACTACAATCCAGAAACAAGTACTAATGTGCTGTAGTTTGGCTGTCCCTCAAAATTCAGGTGTTGAAAACCCACAGAGTGGGAAGGTCTTTAAGAGGTAAAGAGGGATCTTCAAGAATGAGTTAATGTTGTGATTGTCAGAGTAGGCTCATTTTTGAGAAAGCGGATTTTCCTTTTCCCCTTTTTTACTTTATTTTATTTTAATTTGGCTTTGTTTGTTTGAGGCAGGGTTTGTCTGTGTAGCCCCGGCTGTTCCAGGACACCCTTTGTAGACCAGTCTGGCCTCCAAATCGGAGGTCCACCTGCCTCCGCCTCCCTATCGCTGGGATTAAAAGGTGCAGGCCACCCAGTCCAGCTGGGTTTTCAGCATAAACAAGCGTGACATTCCTTCGCTCCCTTTGTCTCCTATCTGTGTTCTACCATGGCATGGCTCAGCATGAAGGACCCCGCCAGATCCCAGTATTCAGCTCTTGGCCTTCTCAGACTGCAGAACAAGAAGCCAAATAAATCTCTACACTATAAATTATCCGGTTACAGCATCAGATGGAGAAGTAAGATGGGCACCTTCACTTTACGGATAAAGACGTGAAGGATAGAATGACGCTGTAATTTGATCACCATCATAAACAGGAGTCTCAGCAGAACTACGCGGAAACTTGGACTTCCCGCTGTCAATCCCGTTGACTGCAGTCTCTGTTCTGCAGGACCGACACTGACAGGCACAGAAACTAAGTTCCCTCCGTCCACCGTCTTACACTCAACCTTCCATGCACCACCCACTCCTTGGCATCTGTGTGTTTCCTTATAGTTTACTTTGCTTAGGGCGTGGTTTATTTGTGTTCTGTGACGTAGTCTCACCCTGCTTTAAAGGCTTGCAGAGAACTCACTCTGCAGCCAACACTGACTTTACCTTTATGGCAATTCTCCTGCTTCATCTTCTCAAATGATGACAGGCGTGCGATGCTGTTCCTGGCTTTACTACCACTCCTAAGTATCGGTCCGTTGTGTACAGATGGTGACTACAGTTAATCCCACAGGAAATGAGACAGCGCTAGGGTTCTACAGTTTTCTCCAAGCCCAAACTTCTTTTTTTTTTTTTAAAGATTTACTTATTTTATTTTATGAATATAAATATTTTGCCTGTGTGTAAGTATATGCTCCATGTGTATGCCTGGTCCCCAAGGAAGGTAGGAGAGGGATTCACATTCCCTGGAACTAGAGTTACCGATACATGGAAATTACCATGTGGGTGCGGGGGAATTGAACCTAGGTCTTCTGCAAGACATAGTGGTCCTCAACCTCCCTAATGCTGCAAACCTGTAATATAGTTCCACATGATGTGGTGACCCCCAACTATAAAATTATTTTCATTGCTACCTCATAACTGTAACCTTGCAACTGTTACAAATTGTAACAAATACCTGATCATTCTGAGGGTCTTTAGCGACCCCTGTGAAAGGGTTGTTTGATTCCATAGGGTCAGGCCCACAGGTTGAGAACCATAGCTTTAGACCATTCCCTCACCGTTCATGTTTATTTTATTTAAGTGTTTAAATTATCTATCCAATACTTCTTCTTTAGTTGTGTTTTCTTGAGCATGTGTGTGTTCGTGTGCGTGTTGTGATGGTGCGTTCAAATGAGCTCAGGTGTTAGCTCTTCACCTGGCAAGGCCTTGCTTAGCCTCCCTCACCTGAGCCCTTTTGAGTATAAACAGCAGGGTGTTGGCAATCTGTAGAGGAGAGGATGGCTCCTGTTCTGAGAGAATGTGTGGAGAAACAGTAAGCTTCTCATCACCCTCACACACCAGCATCAAGTGACACCACTGTCACCCAGCCTGGGGTACCCAGAAAATCAACCTCCCAAGAACTTTTACCAGACAGTTCCTTTGGTTTTCCCCTCCAGTCTGTGCTTCTCTTTCCCGTTTCCGGCACTTTTGATGGTGATGTAGAGAAGAGATTGGTGCTTACTTCCCTTCCTGAACGAGTCCACAGTGCCCAGCTGCCACCTATGGCAGGGAACCCTCTCTAGACAAGGCCAGAGCGACCCCAGCTTTAGAATAGTGTCCCAGTGACTTAAGCGTGTGGCAGCCTCTATCAGCAGCAATGGGCATATTTAAGAACACGCAGAATTTTCGTATTAACTTGGAAGACAAAAGCAGTTACTCTTGACCTCCTTGGTCCTGTCAGCTCCCTCACCAGCATCGCCAATGAGAAGAGTTTTCTAAATGTCAAGCATAGGTTCACTTCATTGTACTATTTTTCCCACCAGATTTCTGCTACAGATTTGTCAGAGGTCAGAATGTGAGGTTCATTTGAATCATCCCCCTGGCGTCATCTATCCATCAGGTGCAATCATATGCCCAATTTAAATACACGTTCCTGCCATTTCTCCACATAAACTGTCTCTTGGGACCCTGATAGACCAGCATCCTGCACCTGGCTCCCTGCCTCGTGATTGCTCTTGCTCTTCTCAAGCTGTTTGGGGGTCATTTCTTATGTAAATTCAGTTCCCATTATCATTTTTCTGGTAGGATATTCACAGGCTTTTACTTTGTTCGCCTCATGCTCAATTAAAAGGAGCAAAGAATGGGCTGCTGAGTACTCCTGTCTACACAGTTGCCTTCTTAAAAATAGTGAAGCTGTATTATAATATATAAAATAAAAGTAAGAAGACAGAATCCCTTCCATTAGAAGACTCCATTCTGTGTGGAAATAATATTTCAGGGGTTAAGGAGATAGCTCAGCTCGTAAAATGCTTGCCTTACAAACATGAGACTCTGCATTCAGTCCCCAGAACCTACAAAATATAGCTCAATGTAGTGGCACACACATGTAGTCTCAGCACTAGAGAAGTGGACCAGGTGGGCCCCTGAGACTCTCTGGTCAACCAGCCTAGCTTGAGAGACCTTGCTAAAAACTATAAGAAAACAAACAAAAAACATGAACGGCACCCAAGAAACTATGCCAGAGATTGTTTTCTAACCACCACACACTTGGGCACACAAGTGCCCTTACACATGGGCACACATGAGTGTCTGTGCATGCATGTCATTTCAGAAGCATCTAACTTTCATAGAGGCATTGCAAGATGCCTTGCGACTATATCTTAATACTGGAAGGCTGAAGAAACCATATGAGTCAACTACTTAGAAGGGATGAATTCAGGTGCTTAAGAGAGGCGAAAAGACACTAAACTCCAACTCCTTAGTCTCTCAAATCATCATAACATACTAATGCTTATTTTATTTTAATGTGAAATTTCTAAGCTTTTGTTTAAGCTTATTGTTTTGGAATTACTATTTGAGCCAATTCCTTAAATATCTTTGTTTAAAAAATATTTTAATTGTATAAAAGCATTATATGTTATTGCCCCTTCCTTTCCAGAGTCAATAAGGGCAGTTTCACTTTCAAGAGAAATAATCTTTTCTCCCTCAGTTGACTCAAGCCTCCACTGAAAATGCTAATGCCCATGGGATTCCCTGGCCGGGCATAAAGCAAGAAAATGCCTGGCCCCACCGAGCTGAAGGTCCAGGTTAATAAGCCATGGTTAAGGTTAATGCTTGTTCTTACACGGTCATCAATCCTCTTTAGAAAAGGCCAGTGCAATGGGATTTGCCACACCTGTCAGTCAGCGAGACTTCAGACACCAACAAGGGGCAAGAACAAAAGCTAACACCAGAGAGAAGATAAAGGTCAGAACAGTTTGACAGTTTGATGTACATGAATCAGAATTCTGTATTAGCCCACACTAAGTTGCTATTTTTTTTTCCTTTCGTATGTGCATGGCCAACAGAGGTATTCTTCTTCGTGGCTTATATTATGCTATAACAAATTTGCCATTTTCAACAGTTAATGTTGTTACCCTTGTAAGGTATGTGTTAACACTAAATTAATACTAAAAATAGTTTGCATATTCTCATATATCCAAATAGTTATCCTCACAATGTCATCATTTTAACCACTTTTAGCATCATTTTCATCTACATGGATATTCTCCAACTCCAAACCAATCTCCATCGCTCTTATTCACTCAATTCATATTTAACAGGAGTCTGCTACTGTCCTCAACTCTTATCCGCCTAAGTACTATGCTAGTCTCTAAGGACAAAACCAACATTCACTCTTAGGGATCTTAAATCAGTAGGAAGTGAGACAAGCACATTATTATTTTATGCATGTTATTCAACAATATTAATAAACATGGCTACTCAGAACGAAGTGCACAATGTGTGAAAATTATGAAAAGCATTATAAAGGTACCTAAGTATTTTCAGTGAAAAGCTAGGTATAGTTCAAACACACTTTCTAGGTTATTTAACGTGGTTGAGTTGAGTCTTTCAATGCCTCATTTTATCATTGCAAACGATTTATAACTGATAGCGATGCAAATGAAGCTCTTCTCTAGGAATAAAGCTCGTTTTTCTAGGGGAAAATCCAATTAATTCTTCCACACACATTTTATTCCCTGCCCCTCAACCCTACCCACTAATCCTCATGTTCCCATATTTCCTCACAAAGACTCGCGTTGTGCATGCCTTTAGAAACCTTTCCAGTACCGTATACGGCTCCCATGACCATCGTCTAGTTCCTGTCATGGGCTAGTTTTAAATATCTTACAGAGCAGTATCACTTATCAATTCTGTTTGAGCTGTATATCATACAGTTTCCATTTTATTGTATTTAATAATTTTTTTTCACTTATTTGAAAGTTAGTTCGAAACCTACCTTTTAAATGAACATCTACCTACCTATTTTCTTACTCCAAATAAAGTTTCTAGTCCTGTTTTCCCTGACTGTTCATCCCACTAGTCCATTATCCATCACGCGGATGTATAATTATTGCAACTGTGTCTATGACATGTGAAATACGGATGGTAAGCTCCCCGAATACAAGACTTGCTCATCTTTGCATCTACATCACTGTCTTAGAAACTGGCACGCAATAATGCTCACATGTGCTTATGGGTTAAATCACTGAATGAATTAACCGCTTACCACCATAGTGGTATAGTTTTCTTACCTCCATAATTCACTGAGCTCACCTAGCAGACTGTGATACATGGCTTCTATTAGAAGTAAGACATCACTAAGTGTAAGAATATAGTTTTCTGAATATCATCATACAGAGGAGTAGCCAACATTAACAGAAAAGACTAATATTTAAAAATAAATGTGAAATCCCAAGCTAATGAACATTTTTTTAGCCTCAAGGTTTATTTTTAATTAAATTGAATAGAATGTTCAGATAGTAGTCATAGTAATAATATAATGCTATGTTTAATTTTCCAACCTAGCCAACAATGGTGTTTTTAATCACTGACATATTTGAGAACAGATGTAGGTAGAATGAACTAGATCATAGGTGTAAGAGATACCGGCCGATGGTTCTAGCTCATTTTGACCATTCTGATAACTAATATTTAAAGAAAATAATTGTGGGTGAACTTTTTGGCACATGCCTGCAATCTTAACACTGAACAGGCAGAGCTATGTGAATGCCGTAAGTTCAGGTCACTGGTCTACACGAGGAGTTTGGGGCCATGTTGGACTATACTGAGACCCTGTCTAAAGACAGAAACCAAAGAAAGCATCCAATGAGTTAAAGTATTACTTCTCTATTGTTTTGAGTATAAGTAGTCAAATGAAGATGATGGCTTTCATCTGGTGAATAACTCAGTGGTTCAGAAGGTGTGGACCTCTAAAGTCTTAGAAAATCTGCTTCTCAAATACATTCTTCCAAATACATTAAGTAATTTGTATTGCTGGCAATTATTTGCAACACAGTTCTACCTATGTTTTAAAACTTTAGTTGATTCTTATAATTTAAAAATTATTTGTATTAAGAGAATATTGGATATTCTTAATTTTGGTGTAGTAGTCAAGGTTTCTCAGTAAAGAAGATGGGAAAATAAAGCAGAAACAAGAGGGAAAGAAAGAAACTAGAAAGCTCTTGAGAAGGAGGTGAATGGAAGCCAAAGCTCACACACAGGCTGAGGCCATGTCTAGCCTCCAGTGGCTTTTCTTTCTTTCTTTCTTTCTTTCTTTCTTTCTTTCTTTCTTTCTTTCTTTCTTTCTCTTTCTTCCTTCCTTCCTTCCTTCCTTCCTTCCTTTCTTTCTTTATTTATTTCTTCCATTCTTTTTTGTTTGCTGGTTAGATTTTCTTTAATTGTTTTTATTGATATATATATATTTTTTTCTTCACTCTCCTCCTTTGCTCTCCCCTCCCCTTCAACCCTTGTCCATGATCCCCATGCTCCCAATTTACTCAGGAAATCTTGTCTTTTTCTACTTCCCATATAGATTAGATCCATGTATGTCTCTCTTAGGGTCCTAATTGTTGTCTAGGTTCTTGGAATTATGAGTTGTAGGCTGGTTTTTCTTTGCTCTATGTCTAAAAGCCACTTATGAGTGAGTATATATGATATTTGTCTTTTTGGGTCTGGGTTACTTCACTCAATATGATGTTTTCTAGATCCATCCATTTGCTTGCAAATTTCAAGATATCATTTTTTCTGCTGTGTAGTACTCCATGATATAAGTGTACTACATTTTCCTTATCCATTCTTTGATCAAGGGGCATTTAGGTTGTTTCCAGGTTCTGGCTATGACAAATAATGCATGCACAAAACTCAAGTTCAAATGGATCAAAGACCTCAACATAAAACTAACCACACTGAACTTCATAGGAGAAAAAGTCAGAAGCACACTTGAACACATTGGCACAGGAGACGACTTCCTAGATATAACCACCATAGCACAGACACTGAGAGAAACAATTATTAAATGGGATCTCCTGAAACTGAGAAGCCTCTGTGAAGCAAATGACATGGTGAACCATACAGAATGGCAGCCTACAGAATGCAAAAAGATCTTCACCAACCCCACATCGGACAGAGGGTTGATCTCCAAAATATATAAAAAAAACTCAAGAAATTGGTCATCAAAAAAATAATAATAATCCAATTTTTAAAAATGGGGTATAGACCTTAACATAGAACTCTCAACAGATGAATCTAAACTGGCTGAAAGGCACTTAAAGAAATGTTCAATATCCTTAGCCATCAGAGAAATACAAATCAAAACAACTCTGAGATTATATCTTACACCTGTAGGAATAGCCAAGATCAAAAACACTGATGACAGCTTATGCTGGAAAGGATGTGGGATAAAGGGAACACTCCTCCATTATTGGTGGGAGTACAAAGTGGTACAGCCGCTTTGGATATCAATATGGTGATTTCTCAGAAAATTAGGAAACAACCTACCTCAAGACCCAGCAATACCAGTTTTGGGTATATACACAATGGATGCTCAATCATACCACAAGGACATGTGCTCAGCTATGTTCATAGCACCAACTTTCATGTTGTACCTTATGGCTGATTTCACATATCTAGAATAACATCACAGGACAACCAATTAGGAAGGGAAGAGTGTATGTAGTTGGCACTTAAAGTCTACAACAGCTTCCTTCTTGAGTCAGTTCCTAAATATCACTTAGAAAGAGGAAGAGAAGAGAGAGGGGGAGAAAAGGAGAGAAGAAAGAAGAGTAAGAGATGCCAAGATGAGAGACTATAAGAGGAATTTTAAAAAAATGAGTTGAGGACTGGGATTGGGATACATGCTTTGTTCATTTTCAGGCTAATGGAGGAATAGCCCAAGTCTGCACAGGCTTCTCTTTCTTGGAATCCATAATTAGAGCAAACTGCCTCCTGACTGGGTAGAAAGGTTTTCCAGAGGCTAAGGTTGCTGTTAGCCACACTACTCCCATGAGAAACTGAGCAAGAGTCACTTTGGAAGCAGTCACTCAGAATCATGTAGCTATTTCTCAAGAAGATCCATACACAGAGATTTTAAAAAAAAAAGAAAAAAAACCTCTAGATCATGTCCTACGGTATCTTAATTTACATAAAAGTTACCCAAGGATCTTGATAAAGTGAAGATTCTGACTCAGAAAGTCTGGGATAGGCTTGAGAGTTTGAACTTCGAAAACTCCCAGGTGGTGCTGATGCTGCAGGTCTATGGACCAAAATTTCAGGTTCAAGGCTTCAGACAAGCTTATAAATCATGTTATTCCTTATGTGACCAATGCAAGAGCATGGAAAGTCTGTTTTGGGGGATTTTTTTGGTTTGGTTTTTTTTTTTTTCTCTAAACAATACAACCTTATCCTTATAGACTCTGACCAGACTGTAGATTCCAATGGTGATTATCTTCTCTCCAAACTCTCAACCTTGGCCTCTGGCATCTTTATACAAGTAAGGAAGTTTTCTTGCTTACACTTTATCATAACTATAAATTATTATATAAATGACTCATCTTTGTTATTAAATCCTGACAGCTAGACTATTTATCCAATGAGTTCAATGTGAAGTTTTACTTTTCATTTCTTAAAAAAAATCACTCTGATGATTTCACTCCTTTTTAGACCAGGAGACTGAAGAGTTTTCAGGAAAATCCTTTCTGAATAAGCTTGTTTGAGCTACTTTCCTACTAGCCTAAGCCCGCGGCTGCACTTTATGCTGTCATTTTCAGTACACATCAAAATATTTTCTTCCTTTACTCTATTTCATGTTTTCCAACTGTAAGATAGGCAACTTACCGAAAGGAAAGTACACTATTATCATGTCAAGCCACAGAAAGGGACAAAAGCACCCCAAATGTCTTAGTTATTGTTCTATTGTTGTGGGAAAAAAACCCACCATGACCAAGACAACTTATAAAGGAAGACATTTAATTTGGGCTTGCTTATAGTTTCAGGGAGTTAGTCCAGGACAAGCTTGATGGGTAGCATGGTGGGCAGCATAGTGGTGGGCAGAGCGGCATGGTGCTGTAGCAGTGACTGGGCATTCACATCTGATCTCTAAGCTGCAGGCTGAGAGAGACAGAGACTTGGCTAGAATACACTTTTAGAACTTTATCTCCCATCTGCAGTGGTACAACTCCTCTAACAAGGTCAAACCTCTTAATTTTTCCCAAACAGTTCCACTAACTGGAGACTAAGTAGGGAAGCTCATGTGTGCTATTCTCATGCAAATCACCAGACCAAGGAAGCAGGAAAAGGAGGCCAATTTCCTTCCTTGTCCACTAGGTGACATCAGCATTTGTAGACTATAAGATTTTGCTTTGGGGCAGCTATAGAGACCCTCTTGGGGACCAAGAATTCCCACATGTGATGTGCTCATGAGTAATTGGTGGAAAGTCAACAAATGCTTCTTTTTCTTCTTTAACAAAAGACTTCTAATACTGTAGTCTTAACCTCAAAGTAGAGGGCTGTGAAAGAAAGGACACAGGATTTCAAGTTAGATATATCTGGCATTAAGTACCAAATCCATTACTTACTGGCTCTGGCTGTGTCCTTGGACAAATGACTCAAACATTCTGTCTCCCACTGGATTCCATGTATCAGTAACAGTATGTATGATGTCTTGTATCATAAATACTTATCAAGATTAAAGTATCTAATGATTAAGAAATATCTAACACACAATAGACATTTCATTGATGCTAGTTATTTCTTGCACTTCAATGTTAGAGAAATGACTTTTCATGTTGGAAATCTCAAACACTGGGAATAGCTGTTTTTTGGGGGGCGGCGGGGGAGAGTGAATCAAATCACCCATCTTCAGTCTTATAGTAAGATAAACACACTGCCCCATTAGAGATTCAGTTTAACATTTATATGACTGTGTAACATTTTCTTTAAAAGCTCATTTTTTTTCTCAGTATAGTTGCTCCACTTATTCCTGGAAGACTTCATTTTCATTTTTACTATTTCTTTTTATGATTAGCTTTTTAATTAGCAAAGTCTTTATCTATTGTTCACAATGGAACAATACCTTGGTATGGCACTTTGATAAAGTATTAGATGTAGATTTTTTTTCTTTCCTTTAGACTCATAGCAATCATAGCAAGACACAAGATTAGATATCATTATTTCCATTGTGCATGTGATGGAAAAAAGTCTACGTAAGCTACCAAAGATTATACAAAAACAGTCATTAGCATTGTGTTCAGAGGCAGACTGACTTCTGAAGAAGTCACAAAACCTAAGCAAAGATGGATGAATGAGGGTGCCTGGACTCTGAATCCAGGGATGCCTCACCTTAGAGCTCATTCTTGCTTCCATGTTGACAATATGAGCTTTTGTCTAAAGGTACTTTAACGAGGACCACAGTCTACATTAGTGGGGAAGTTACACAGTACCTGGCTTTAGAACCTTGCACTTACAGCAGTTCTGTGGAATGAGCAAAGATGCTTGTCATAATAATTTTAATTTTAGAAATTCAAATGGAGGTTTGGTGAGCAAACACATGGTAAGACTGGGCTACAAACTGTAGTTGGAAATCACAGTTAGGAGAGAAGAAATCACTTGTGTGTGCCATGAAGAACCTGCATATGCTAACATTTTAAATACAACTCGTAATGCTGAGAAAATAATCATATTCCTCACGGAGACATCTTTCTGTAGATACTACTACCTTGGTTGTAAGATCAGTGGCCCCTAGAACTATAATCAGGTGTTTAAATGGCTTTAGCTTGTAAACTGAACTTACTCCCCCCCCAAAGAATCAAAATAAATAAATAAAATTATAGTAAAAGAAAGATGATATTAACAGCAGTGTCCAAGAACCCTGACCAACCTAAAATAGGCAGCTTGCAAATTATTCCTGATCAATTGGATTTCCAGGGAGAAAGTGAATAAAAAGACCATCAAGCCAGCCCCCTGCCCTTGTCTAGCCAGCAGGGCACATCCTTCATGTCTCAAACTCAGTATGGGTTGTTTATAAATAGTGCTGGACCCCATGATGCCAAATAAATCCTGTGCTATTTTTGTAGCATGTGGGGAGAACCAAGACAAATTTCAAGCTTAAAGCTCATATTTGTAATTTCCAGAAATTCTCTGAGCACCACTCTCAGGCCTCCTAGCTAGTGATCTTAAGATGGTATTGGGGTATGTGGGACAAATGGCAGTCCCCAGAGACAAGCAAGCCGAGTAAGAATGCCTGGTGGGCCTAACGAATGTCTCAGGGATGGCTACCTAGTCACTGTCACAACTGCACTGCTGTAGAGCACAGCAAAATGGAGAGGTAGAGCTCCTTTGCTTGGAGCAGAGGTGAGGAGCAGAGCCCTACCTGACAAGCTATCCATGTATATTTTATTATGCCTGAAATATCTTAGTACAGAGTTTGATGTTTTTGGAAGTCTAATCTGAGCAACAAAGAAAGGACTGTGCCAGGTTGTCCACCAGAGGGGATTTAATGTGGTTTTTAGTGTATTGAAATGGCTATAAAGCCAAATAAGATGTCACTCTCTTCATTTAGATCCTCCATAAAGCATATTAAAATGTGGCTGGGTAAGAGATGTAATGTGGGGAGATATCTAAAGAATATGGCAAAAGTAGGGAGATATAAAGTGTTCTGTGGGTCTGATGATGTGGTGATTAGGAAAAAAAATGGCCTTTAAAAGGAACAGTGTAGTCCTCCTGGAGGAAGTGTGTCACTGTGGAGGTGGCCTGTGAAGGATCTCATATATACACAAGCCACACCCAGTGACACAGACCACTTCCAGTTGCCTGTGAATATAAGATGTAGAATTCTCAGCTACCTCTTAGCACCATGTCTGCCTGCACTTCACCATGTGCTACTGTTATAATAAAGGATTGAATCTCTGACCCTCTGAACTGTAAGCCACCCAATTATATGTTTGTCTTTGTAAGAGTTGCCATGGTCATGGTGTCTCTTCACAGCAATAGAAACCCTAATTAAGACAAATGGGTATGAGAGCTATGAAGAGAAAAGGGCTTGTCTCAGTTCTGACATAGAACAAGAGTCCTGAATTAATCAGGTAGAGTATAAATCTAGTTCCCCTGTCATATTGAGAGTAGCCTCAGAGAAACATGGAATTTTCTAACTTCAAGTGTGTCCATGGAGTTGTAAAGCAGCTGGGACCATTGGTCACTGGTTACCTTAATAATTAGAGGACATATCTGTAGCTCCCAGCCATAGCTTCCACTGTGAGGAGCCAGGAGATTAGAAACATCAAGAAGCCACTACCATCTCCAGTGCCTGAGAGGCAAGGGAAGGAAATGATACTGTGGTGTTAGAGATGCCATTGCCTTGCAGGGCTTAGAACAGCAGAGGGAGAGTGAACATTCTAGAAGAGGAGACCAAACAACTACAGAAACAGTCAAAGAAATCAAGTGTGATTAAAATGTGTGCAGTAGATATAGCCAGCCATGCCACTTCTATTGAAACTGCTTTGAACAGAGTAACTTTTCAGGTCTTCGAACAGGGTTGGGGAGATAGCCCATAGAATAGGCTTGCTAGGTAAACATGAGGTTGGACGTTTACCTCAGCATCTGTTTTAAAGCTGGGAAGGCATGACAGCTGCTGGTAATACCAACATTTAGAAGGCAGAGGAACAGGCTCCCCGGGGCAAGCTGGTCAGATGGACTAGCCCAGATAGGTGATCATCCAGTCTAACAAGAAACCAATAGGCAAACTAAAGAATGAAAAGAGGAAAATAAATACCAAATGGCAACTTCAGGCCTCCATACATGTTCATCCTCCAAAAAAAATGAACTTCACAAAACAAAAATCATAATACTGATATATAATGGGAATAACAGCACAGTCAAAATGGCAGAGAAGGTCAGTGCAGTTTAAAATGGTGTGAAGACCCAAAATGAAACTCAGAACAAGGAAGAGACTGAAAGGTGAAAGAGAACTCCTGCATTGCTGGTGGGAGTGCAAGCTGGTATAACCCCTTTGGATATTAGTATGGTAATTTCTCAGAAAATTAGGAAATAACCTTTCTCAAGAACCAGCAATACCACTTTTTTGGTATATACCCAAAGGATGCTTAATCGTACCACAAGAACATGTGTTCAGTTATGTTCATAGCAGCATTGTTTGTCACAGCCAGAACCTGGAAACAACCTAAATTCCCCTTGACCAAAGAATGGATAAGGAAAATGTGGTACATTTATACAATGGAGTACTACACAGCAGAAAAAAATAATGACATCTTGAAGTAGAAAAAGACAAGGTCTCCTGAGTAAACTAGGAGCAAGGAGACCATGGATGAGGGCTGAAGGGGAGCAGAGAAGAAAGGAGGGGACCAGAGAAAAATGTGTAGCTCAATAAAATAAAAAACAAACAAGTTCAAAAAAAGGATATAGAATCTAACTCATGTATAATTGGTTATTAAAAAACATGAAACAGAAGACACAGATTCTTGGGTGTTTTAGAGCTAATTGTTATTAAAAATCATGAAACAGAAACACAGATTCTTGGGTGTTTTAAGAGCTTTTAAAATACAAAGAACATTCTAAGCTTCCTGGTCCTAGGATCTTAACTTACCCCCATGGTGTAGGAGGTCCTTCTGTCTATGTGTTGCTTTTGTTGGTTAATTAATAAACAACTGCTTTGAGCCTATGGCAAGGGCAGAACAGAACTATGCAGAAAAGGCTAGGCTATATGCTGGGAGAAGGAGGATGGAGTCAGAGAGAAGCCATGGATCCTCTGCCTGAGACAGACACTGGGAACTTTAGTTGGTAAGCCACAACCATATGGCGATACACAGATTAGTAGAAATGGGATAAATTAAGACGTAAGAGTTAGCCAATAAGAAGCTAGAGCTCGTGGGCCAAGCAGTGATTTAAATAATATGGTTTTATGTGTGATTATTTCAGGTCTAAGCTAGCTGGGTGGCTGGGAAGAACAAGCTGCCTCCTCCAACAATACCAAACAAAGAGAACATGAAGAAAACTATGTAGAAGCATATCTTGATCAAATTATTAAAACAAGCGAAAGAAAAATATCTTAGGTCATAGAAAGAAGACATGCTATAAACAGTAGAAGAAAAGTAGAGATAACAATAGATGTCACATAAGATGTAATGGAAACCACCCTGGTTCCATGTGTACATGTTTTCTAATTACAAGAGGAACGAGTGGCTAATAGTCCCAGCTGCTCTGGAGTGCCTCATATCTATATTTCTGCTGTTAACTATTGGATGAAGACTATTCCTAAAATAAGACCCAAAACTAGACAACACAATAGTTTTCAAGCAACACAATCCTTAAGAAGTGCCAAGAGGGAAGGGCCATTCACTTACATCACTCCCACAGTTGAAGCAATACATCCTTCCTTCCCAAGGAGGGATTTTTGTGGTGGATCAAAGTGTCTGCTACAATTTTTCAATCAAAGATACCACTTTTAAACCAATTTCCATTTCCCCTAAAAAGCTTTCTGAAATGGGGAACATCGATTTCCAACTTTGCAAAGCCAAAGTACAAAATTGCAGCTCAAGTTAGCAGATTTAGGGAAAACACTCTGTATGCAAGTGCAGACCTTAGGTAATAACTTCATCAGTTTGCTGTATTATATGTCATTACCAGGACATGAACATAGTATGGGCTCTCCTGAGAAACAGTGGAAATGCACATGTGTGTCTTGGGGTCATGGAGAGGAATTGCTTCACACATTTCTGAATTCTGGAAAATCTTAGATCCAAAATTGGCAAATGAGCTAAAGACCCAGAAGTGTTGATGGTATAGTTTTAAGCAGTGTCTTCACTTCTAGGAACCAAGAGAATGCATGATGTAGCTTTTCATCTAACTTTGGACAGTGAAAATAGGAAAAGAGTAATGTTTTTACTCAATGATAGAGAAAAAATTTTTATTTACATAGCTTTTTTGTCCTCATTTCAGTTCTGCTACTATGATAAAACACCTTGACAAAGTGACATAGGGGAGAACAAGTTTATTTGGCTTATAATTCTAGGCTGTAGTCCATCCTTATGGGGAAGCAAAGGCAGAAACTTCCAACAGCTAGTCATATCACAACCACAGTCAATAGCAGAGAGAAATGAATCCATGCATGTTCACTTGCTTGTGCTCAGCTTGATTTCTCTACTCTTACACAGTTCAGGACCATCTGCCTGGGGAATTGTGCCACCCATTGTTGGCTGAATCTTGAGCAATGCCCCACAGACATCCAAAAGTCCTACCCAATATAGACAACCCCTCATGGATGTGCTCTTGCCAGGAGGTTCTAGGTTGTGTGAAGTTAACACAAAGTCAACCATCATGCTTTTAGATCATTAGTGGATTGAAAAGGGCACTACCCTCATCAGAGAAATCTTCCTTTTCCCCTCTGTTTACTCTTTTCAAATGTCCACAGATCAAAATTACAATTATAGATGTACTACAAATAAGACTTAACCAAATATCTGGGTATCATATGGTGGAGTCAAATTGACACATGAAATCAGCCTTTGAAACTTCGAGGATGACGAAAACAGCATCTGGCTACTACAAACTTATTTTCAAGTTACCATAAATAACATAATGTTTTTTTATAAAAAGTTGGTTCTGTGTAGCTAGCATATCTTCATTTTTTGTTGTTGTTATTGACATCTTTGGTACCATTTTCTAGTTCCCTGCCCACAATCTATCTTGTTGGTAATTTAGTCATTGATTCTTTACTGCTGGAGAGGGCTCCTGAACTTATACTGAGTAACAAAATAAAATGCTATCCAGGTGCCTTTAAAAAAAAAACTACCAAGTCTTAAAAAAAAGATGTTTAAGTGACAAATCATCTAATAGGCTCTTGATAAGTACTAGATATGGACTGTGAAGCAGCTGATCAGTAAAGTGTTTGCCTAGCATTTGGAGATGCCAAGTTCAACCACCAATCACACTACCATAAATAATGGATGCAAAAAAAAAAAAAAAAAAAAAGATGTTCGCGAGTAACCAGGATTTTGGCAGGGAATACATAGTGCAAGCTTTGGTTTGATCTGAGGAGATTCTATCATCTCCCTCCACATACTCTGACCCCCTCATGACTTCTGCAAAGTAGTTCAGAGTATTTGGGAAGAATTTTCTTTGTCTTTAAGAGCTTACACTTTTAAATTTTAATACTTTTGAAATTAAAATAGTTGCAACATCTCCTCCTTTCCTTTATCCCCTCCAATCCCTCCCATGTTATTCCCCCTTATTCTTTCTTTTTACCTAATTCTTGTTACATATGTGTATATGTTTGTATTCCTAAATATGTAAATACAATCTGCTCAGTTTTTATGTACTCTGTATGTATATAATTTCAGGGCCACTTAATACTGGATGACCAATTGGGAGACTCCTGGGGAAAACTTTCTCCTGCTCTCAGCATTCCTTAATCTTCTAGAGTTCTTGGTCTCAAACTGAGGTTCCATAGGATTTCTCCCTTCCATGTTTGTGTCTGTTAGTATCATCCTTGTTCAGGTCTGGTGTAGGCAGCTGTATTGATGAGACTTCATGGGTGTAGCTTTTTTGATGTTTCTAGAAGAAGCAATCTCAAAGCCAACTTCCTGTTCTTCTGGCTCTTATTTTCTTTCTACCTCCTCTTCTGAAACGAAACCTGAGCCTTAAGTGTAACAGCTGTATAGTACGTATCTCAGTTGGGAGTGGGCACCATACAATTGCTTGTTCTCTTTATTTAGAGTGGTTAATTTTCTGTTGTGATCTGCACCTGTTGCAACTGTTTCTTTGGTGAGAGGTGAAAACTTCACTTATCTCTGGGTATAAGGATAATATTTATAATACAGTGAGAATTTATGCTGGGTGAGTAAAGTGATGGTTGTAGTTCTCCTCTAAGATCTATGACTTCATTAACCTTGGGTGGCATAGCCCGAAAGTCCAGCTTCCAAGATTGCACTCAGGGTAGCGAAAAGACTGTCTCAGAGCAGCAAGGATTTAGGGAAATTTCTTATCTAAAGGAAAAAGATTCACATCCATGATCTGAGGGTGGTGCTTCTTTTATTTCTTGTTCTCTTTTCCTGGTTCCAAATCTCTGGTTGTAAATCTTTAGTTTCAATTGCATTCCAATTCTCTATCATTCTTCATTTCAATTGTATGTTTCAATTCTCCCTAACTCTCCTGCTCACATAGCTTCTATACACATTTAACAGCAAACTTTTGGCAGTACAAAAGGTTCTAAAAACTTCTTCCCAGGGTCACAATGCATTTCTTGAGTAAACATTAAGGGGCAGAGCTATGCGTACCATGGGAACGCATTAGCAGAAGTGAAGAGTAGTGGGCACTTCAGCACTTTCATCAAGGCAGGAATAGCTTGAAAGCTGGGCACTTGAAAGCATCCCAAGTCTACAGATTTATTTTCTTATCCTGTGTGTAGCTAAGAGTACAAGGAGGGGGATTACAGGAGGGAAGCTTGTAACTTTTTATTCAAGGCTGTGAGGCCAGGCTATCTTCTGTAGTCCTGGTCTTCTATGAAGCCTTTCCCTTGTAAAGCTGTTTCTCTCTGGAGTTGGTTAATTCTTATTCTTGTCCTCCATGTGAATTTTGGGACTTCAGTATAAAGAGCTAGTTAACTGAGCCTTGAATTTTGAGCCATAAACTGAGGTGAGAAATTTGTGCAAAGTTCTAATTGTTATAGAATTTAGTAGGGAGTGGCCGCTGATCTCTGTTCTCAGTCAGGCCTAGCTACAGAAGCTGCCATAGTAGTTCTGGGCTGCTTTGTGCTAATAACCTTGGATGGACACTTGAAATTCTGTCCTTGTGCATATTTGCAAAGTCTTTAACTTATGATCCATTTAGAGACATTCAGTCTAGTTTGAATTTGCTCTTGAGGTTATGAATCAATTAATTGTATGTGGTTTGTCTAGGAACTCAGAAGAAATTGCTGTTTTCCTTATGCCTGTCTGAGCTAGTGATAAAAAACCAAATAGGGCCTAAGTGTCTTACGATCCTCGAGGAACAATAGAACTACTTATGAAGCATATCCTAGTGTATTTTCTATATATCAAAATTATACAGATTAATGAGAGGCCATCTCCCTGATCATCCACAGATATATATCCTCATAAGATGAGATGTAATCATCTTATTAATATACATGTTACTGCATAAGTATTGGGGAGATACCATAACTATCTTTGCACATATGGATTTACAGAAAGGAGCAAATCAGTATTTATACACAATATTTTCATAAGCCTTGCCTATGAATTTCTTCCATTAGATTAATTGATCACCTGGTGGGTCGTCCTTATAAATACCAGCTGTCATCTATTGCATTTGCATCATGGCCCACAACAGCTCATGACACCTGGGAAGGTGGCTAGATTCCCAATACTGTGCAAGGTTTCCCTCTTCTTGAGTGGGCCTTAAGTCCAATAACAGAGCTGTTCATTATCAGCAAGGTGTGGACCCTTAAGGTTATTGTGCCATGCTGGTCACTGTTATAATTCATTGGTGTCACAGCTGCACAGGACTAGCACCTGTTTCCCTCCCTTGGGAGCTTTCATGGACCTTGGGGAACCATGAAAGCTAGTCCTCAAGGCAGAGGACTAACCTTGTCCAGATCAGATCCAGCCCAGGTCCTCCAAGTCCTGTGTCCAAAGTGCTTGGTGTCTTCAACAGTCGGGATTTCCCTTCCACCTCTGGGAAGAACCCAAAAGCAACAATAGCCTATAATAATATTTTGGGAGTCTCTTGAACAAACTTGACTGCTCCCAGGTGTTGGAGTTTTGTGTGTGTGTGTTTTGTGTGTGTGTGTGTTTAAAGGCTTGTTATCTCTGAAAATATTCTTACTACCACACTCTGTCTCCAGTTCACTGTTCCCAGGACACAAATCTTCCACTGATTATCCAGTATGAAATCTTTCAACGTTATTCATTCCTGGGGGAGGAGGGAGCTTCCTTCCTTAGCCTTGCAGTCAAGGGTACTCACGTTTTTATCCATTGTTTTCTTCCCTTAAACTTCTAGGCACACCCAGAAGAGGTCATAATTGCTCAGTATTCCACAGTCATTTGTTTTCTGATACGACTTTCTCTTTGATTCTGTCCACCAACTTCAAATATAGTATCAGATGTTATCTCTTCTGTAACAATCCCTAAATATACAGTTTCTAATATGTAAAATTCACTTAAAAATAATACAACAGAACCCTGAACAGTGGTTTAGCAAATGAGCTGTGTGTGTTGTATATGTGTTTGTGTGCATGAGTGTATGTGAAAGCCTGTTAATTGCACCACATGTATTTTCATCTTGAGAGTAGCACATGCATGCATGAATATGTATTTATATACACCTGAGTATCTGTTATCTATTTAACTATATGTAGGCATATTCATATGTTCTATGAATTGCCATTGAGATATATATGAAAACATTATGATGGTATATTTTGACATCTACTGATGCATGTTTAATAACACATTAATCATTACTCTTAACTCTTATACAACTTACTATACTGTGTGAATATGCCCATATGGATATTGCCTCTTATGTCATCTGAGAACCCTCACTCTGCCTTTCTAGGGTCAAGAAAAAGCTATAGATATGTTAGTGTCTCTGGTTTCCCTTGGATGCCCCGCTGTTCCCAATTTGATGTTAATTTAAATGAACTGAAATGGAGCATGAGATCAGGGCACAATGGCTGAGATTTCATCTCTGCCTCCAGCTGGGCCACAAATGGAGCCCAGTAATTCATCCCTGCCTGCTCCCCAGGCCAGTTTCCAAGGCCTTTTTTCCATTGCCCTTCTTGGATCCCCTTGCATCTGATTTTTCTGGGGCCATGGCCTTGCTTCCTGATGTGTTCAGCAGCAATCATTTGACAAGTGCAATCTTTAGGCTCTCCTGCTGTATCACTCACACGAAGTCAGAAGAAGAACATTCCTCCGGCTTCTCCCCCTCAGAGGTCTTCTGCATTTCCCTCTAATGGACTCTTCTAAGTGACAAGCTTCCAGCTGTTGTCATGGTTTGTCTGCTAATGTGGTTGGAGGCACTGGAGCAGGCTTTGAGCTCAGAGGCGGTGACACCCTGAGCTATAGCTGTGTGAAGGGAACCCTGAATTCCTCTATCAATGCTTGTATTGAGAACACTCTTTTAACAGTCACACCACTGGTGGTCCTCTGAGGATTTAGCAGATGGATATTAAAACCACAGGGTGAGATCTGAGTCCCTTTTCTCATGTGTTCCTTATAAGATAGGTGTTTAGGCTCTCTTACTGAGAATAATAGAGAAAAGTGAATCTAAGCTAAATAGTCCTATTTGCTTTTAATTTTTGCTTCCGTCTAGACTCAAATACTTTCCTCACTTGGAAGGACTTGAGTCTGTTACTTCTATGGTCACATGAAGTGACTCCCAGCTGATTTAGCCAATGTGCGTATCTGGTATCTGTCATCAGGATACTGTTCAGCCACGTGTGCTTCCAGGCTCCGTTCCTAGCACAATTTCTGTGTCTCCACACACAGACAGAGTGATGCATCAAAACTCAAATCTGATCATGTTGTTTTGTACTTAAAACTTTTCACTATTTCCCATTGTTCCCCAAAATAAATAACTCACCAGAGCTTGAAAGTAAGTTACTATATACTGCCAACCCCACAGGCTCAGCCCCATCTCATGTCACAGTCCTCCTGGGCTGTCTCACAGGGACACACTGGCCTTCGTTCACTATTCCACATTTCCATTGCTGGCTCCTGTTCCTGTCCTCGTTTGTTTCTTCCATTCGGCAAACAAACACATGAATGATCAGACCTCAGTTCTGCTGTCCCTTCCTTCTTCTCACCCAAGGCAGCTCAGTCCCACTGCCAGATTCCTTTTAGACCCATCCCAGTTTCTAAGTGGACGGATCTTTTGGCGCCTCCAGTATGGTTAGGAAGTTACCACCCCAACACAGCAAACGTGGAAGTGCGACTCAGTGCCACAGTTTCAGTACTGAATACTGGTCGCCTAGTAAGTGCTCAGCAAAAACGCTTGGATGAATAAAATGGGTAATCCGTAGACAGGTGCTTCACCCCAGTTACAGCAGGGCCTGAACTTTGGTATACATGCTGCATCCAGTTCTAACGCCATCCACTAAAAATAGCCACCTTCTAAGGACACATTTACGGTGCCTGTCTGAGCTGCTTTCCTGGGAAGGAAGAAAAATGCACCCATAGCCTTCAAGCTGCCTTTCTGAGATAAGAGAACACTGCTTCTGGGTCTTTCAAAAAGTTTGGCAATTTTCAATTTAAATATTTACCATGACTTCAATTGTCATGTTTACCATGAATATGTAATGTAAGGTATATGGTAATAAATATTATAATAGGACTCAAAAGTGCTATGAAAGCCAAATAGGAGAGTAATCTCTATTGAAGGAATCTGAACGCGGACATTTCCTCCTGGGCTTTGAAGCTAAAATCGATCATTAGGCTGCTGCCGGTTCGGTTCACTTGACCAGCTGCTTGGCTAGCTCTCACCATCTCAGCAGTTCAACTTTAAAGCCACTTCTGTAGTAAGCTTTCTCTGACAGTCTTCTAGCTAAGTCTCATGCTCTTATGTCCCCTTTCCTAGCACCATCACGTGTCCAGCTCCCTTGAAAATCTCTAAGTGCCATAAAACACAGCACTGTTACTGCTCTCCGGCACCACTGTCTGAATAGAGCAGAGCTCACGGTGATGTTTTGGTAAATGCCCAGTGAGAGGTTGCATGAATGATGAAAAACCAGAGAACCAAAGTGGAAGTGCCTAAAACGACTCTCGAAAAATAGAGACTTAAAAAAAAAATTCTTTAAAAGAGAGGAAAAATCAAGAGTGGGGACAGCAACTCAAGTAGAGGGAAGAAGCATAAGGATGCAAAAGCAAAGAAACCCAAGCACATTGTGAGGACGTAGGAGAACATTTGCAGTCGTTAAATGTGCACTGAATACAGGGGTGTGACATAAAAATGTGGGCTTAAAATACTAGTGGGAGCCACACTCTCGATGTCCTTGAATCACAATGGGGAGTTTGTACTTCTTTGTCATCAGGAGGAATTGCAAGGCAGTTAAGTAGGAGGCTTGCAGCTTTGGATTCACACTTTATAAAAACCACTTCAGTTTCCAGATAATGGGAAGGTTCTGCGGAAGGATGAGAATGGAGGCACAGAGAACTGTTTGGACGTTACTACAACAGGCACTGCTGACATTAGAGTGTTGGTGGCTTCTCTATGCATTGGAAAATGACTATCAGGATGATCGATTGATGGTTAGAAAGATAATGAGCCATCCATCAAGACACCAAGTGGAAGTGGAGTATGACAGGGAACAACTGTTTTTTTTTTTTTGTTTGTTTGTTTGTTTTTTTCACTGTGAAGTCACGGACTTGCATGCTCCAGAAGAGGTACTTAAAAATGTGTTGCTACCTGCAAGCCACGAGGTCAACCACAGTTTATATATTGTCATTCATCATATTGGATTACTAATCAAGAAGCCACTGCATGCCTTCAGTAGTTAAACTCTGATTCCCTGTGGAAGGATTTCCTCTGCTTAAAGTTCATGAGATTCTCGTCCCCATGACAGAACCACTAAGAGATCTCTGAGCCCTACAGATCAATAGGTGTCAACACAGCACTTGGAGGGGAAATACCTTTAAAGAAAGAAAGGTAATGGAGAAAGGAAGTCTGGAGAATATAGAGAGGACTCAAAGATGGGCTCTGGGACTCTACTGTGGTTGAAGCTATATGTTCCTTAGACTTCATTTTAATAAACTCATGAGTTTGTCTTTTTACTTACACCAGTTTGTCTTGTCTTATTGGAAGAATAGCACTCATCTAAAAACTATCTAAGAAACAGCATTAAAAACCATGTAATGAGCACCTCATGCAGTGTTCCATTTATGCCCACAGAGCATTCTTTTAGCTACTCATATATTACACTTTTCCGGTATATTTATCAGTTCTTCTTGTATACCTGTCAATGAATGGAGGGTCAGGTAATGATTAAGAATGAACTTACCTATGATTGACATGTGTGCTAATGCTCAAATGATGGTTGTCTTTGTAGACTGCATATCACAGCCACACTGGCAAGTTTTGTTTTCAAGCTCCTATGTCTGGGCCCTTCCAGATCAGTTAAATAAGAATTTATTAAAGATAATATTAATCAGACCTTTGCATGCATTGTGGTAATTTGAATGATTGGCTTCTCCCGTTTTATTGAAAAAGATGCTGAGGCACAGTGACATTGCATAATGTATTTAAGACACTTATAAGAAACAAAGCAAAGAGCATCAGAGAGAAGGGTACATGGAGGCGGTACTGACCACTAAGAGCAAAGAGCATCAGAGAGAGAGGGAGAGTGGCGGCAGTCCCAGCCCCCACCTGGAAGCTTAGGAGAGGAGCACTGTGGCCATGGTGACCTGGAAGCAGGCACAGCATCCGCTTCCAGAAACTGTGTTAAGAAGTTCCTCAGAGAAATCCTGTCTTGAAAAACAAACAAACAAGTTCCTCTGGGAAAGGAGCATTCAGTGCTATCCACCATACCAGATGCCCTATTACATAGGCGATGACCGCCAGGACCACAGAACCACCTGCACCAAGAGACACAAACACAGAGCCATGACCCCATCTTCATCTGGAGGAACAATCTCCTGAGGTTCTGCCCTGCCTGCTCCTAGAGGAGCCATCTATGGAGCCAGTCACCAACTGTACCAATCAGAGGAAGAGGGACCCCTGGAGCCGGGCTCCACCTGTACCAATTGGAGGGAGAGTGGGATAGACAACAGTGCAAGAATATACTCAACAACATAAAGAGCAATATGGCACCACCAGAAACTAATCTGTAAAAGAAACATTACTAAAGCTTAAAATCACGCATCTAGCCCCACATGCTAATAGTAGGAAACTTCAATGTCCCACTTTCACCACTGGACAGATCTACCAGACAGAAACTTAATAGAGAAACAAGAGAAATAGTAGATGTCATGACTCAAATGGACTTAACAGACATCTACAGAACATTCCACCCAAACACAAAAGAATATACCTTCTTCTCAGCACCTTGTGGAACCTTCTCTTAAACTGACCACATACTCAGTCATAAAGCAAATCTCAACAGATACAAAAAAACTGGAATAACCCCTATATCTTATGGATCACCATGGCTTAAGTTAATTCAACAGTAACACAAATTCCAGAAAGCCTACCAACTCATGGAAATTGAATGTTGCCCGACTGAAACACCCCCGGGTCAAGGAAGAAATAAAGAAATTAGTTCAATGAAAATGAATGTACACCATACCCAAACTTATGGAACACTATGAAAACAGTATAAAGAGGAAAGTTTGTAGCACTAAATGCCTATGGAGAAATCTCACATTTGCGAATTAACAGAACATTTAAAAGCTGGAGAACAGGAAGAAGCAAACTCACCCAGAATGAGTATATGACAGGAAATAATCAAACTGAGGGCTGAAATCAATAAAATGTAAACAAAGAAAACAATACAAAGAATCATTGAAACATAGAGTTGGGTTTTTGAGAAAATCAACAAAATAGACAAACCCTTATCAAAACTAACCAAAGAGCAAAGAGAGAATATTCAGATTAACAAAATCAGAAATAAAAAAGGGGAACATAACAACAGACACTGAGGAAATCCAGTGAATCTCCAGGTCTTACTTCAAAAATTTGTATTCTACAAAATTAGAAAATTTGAAAAAAATGGACTGTATAGGTGCTACTTACCAAAATTAGACCAAGACCAGATAAAAAATTTAAATAGACCTTTAACCCCTAAGGAAATAGAAGCAGTCATTAAAAGTCTCCCAACCAAAGAAAAATCACAGGACCAAGGGGCTTCAGGGCAGAATTCTTCCAGTACTTCAATGAAGATCTAATTCCAATACTCCTCAAAGTATCCTGCACAATAGAAACATAAGGAACAGGGCTTCCCTGATTCCCAAACTACACAAAGATGCAACAAAGATAGAGAACTACAGACCAATCTCCCTTAAGAATATTGACAGAAAAATACTCAGTAAAATATTGGCAAACCAAATCCAATAACACATCAAAAAAAAAAATCTACCATGACCTACTAGGCTTTATCCCAGAGATGCAAGGTTGGTTCAACATACAGAAATCCATCAATGTAATCTGCCATATAAACAAATTGAAAGAAAAAAAAATACATGATCATCTCATTAGATGCTGAAAAGGCCTTTGACAAAATCCAACACCCCTTTATGATAAAGGTCTTGGAGACATCAGGGATATAAGGAACATATATAACCACAATAAAAGCAGTTTAAAGCAAGCTGACAGCCAACATCAAATTAAATAGAAAGAAACTTACAGCGATTCCACTAAAATCAGGAACAAGGCAAGGCTGTCCACTTTCTCCATATCTATTCAATATAGTATTCAAAGAGTTTTAGATAGAGCAATAAGACAACAAAAGGAAATAAAGGAAGTACAAATTGGAAAGCAAGTAGTCAAACTATCACTTTTCACAGATAATTTGATAGTATACATATGTGACCCAAAAACTCTATCCAGGAACTCCTACTGGTAAACACTTTCAGCAGGATACAAGATTAATTCAAATAAAAAAAGTAGCCCTCCTATACACAAATGATAAATGGGTAGAGAAAAAATCAGAGAGATTTTACCCTCTACAATAACGACAAAAATAAAGTATCTTGGAGTAACTCTGACCAAACATGTGAAAGACCTGTATGACAAGAACTTTAAGTCTGTAAAGAAAGAAACTGAAGAAGACAACAGAAAACCGGAAAGATCTCCCATGCTCTTGGATAGGTAGGATGAACATTTTAAAAAATGCCAATCTCACTAAAAGCAATCTTTAGATTTAATGCAATCTCCATTAAAATCCCAACACAATTCTTTACAGACCTTGATAGAACAGTACTGAACTTCACACAAAAAAAACAAAAAAAAAAAAAAATCCCAGAGTAGCTAAAACAGTCCTGTACAATAAAGGAACTTTCATAGGTGTCACTATCCCTGATCTCAAGCTCTACTATAAGAGCTATAGTAATAAAAACAGCTTTAATTGGCATAAAAACAGACACAAGGACCAATGGAATCGAATTGAAGACCCTGACATTAATCCATGCACAGGTGAAAATGATTTTTGACAAAGAAGCCAAAAAAGTAAAATGGAAAAAGGAAAACATTTTTAACAAATGGTGCTGGTGTAACTGGATGTCAACATGTAGAAGAATACAAATAGATCCATTTCTATCCCATGCACAAAACTCAAGACCGAGTGGATCAAGAACCTAAACGTAAAGCCAGGTACACTGGACCTGTTAGAAGAGAATATGGGAAGTAGCCTTGAATGCATTGGTACAGGAGACCACTTCCTAAATAGAACACCAATAGCACAGGCATTGAGAGCAATAATCATAAATAAGACCTCCTGAAACTGAGAAGCTTCTGTATGGCAAAGTACATGGTAAACCCGAAAAAAATAACAGCCTACATAATAGGAAAAGATCTTCACCAACCCCATATCTGACAGAGGGCTGATCTCCAAAATATATAAAAAAATAAAGAAACTGGACAACAAAATACAAAATAATTCAATCAAAAACTTGGGTAGAGAGCTAAACTGAGAAGTCTCAAAAGAAGAAACTCAAGTGGCCAAAAGACATTTAAGGAATTGCTCAACATCCTTAATCACTATGTAAAAGCAAATCAAAATGACTCTGAGATGCCACCTTTCAGATGTTAGAATGGCTAAGATGAAATATACTGAAGACAGCTTATGTTGGAGAGAATGTGGAGGCAGGGGAATCCTCCTCCACTGCTGGTAAGAGTGCAATCTTGTAGTGCCATTCTGTAAATCAATATGGTGATTTCTCAGAAAATTAGGAAACAATCTACCTCAGCAAGATCACTCTTGGGCAGATATCCAAAGGATACTCAGTCATACCACAAGGATACTTGCTCAACAATATTCATAGCAGCATTATTCGTAAGAGTCAGAACCTGGAAATAAACTAGGTGCCCCTCAACCGAAGAATGGATATAAATAGGTGGTACATTTACACAATGGAGTATTACTCGGCTGTAAAATCAATGACATAATGAAATTTACTGATAAATGGATAGAACTAGAAAAAAAAAATCCTGAGTAAGGTAACCCAGACACAGAAAGACAAACACAGTACACACTAACTCATAAGTGTATAGAAGATATAAAGCAAAACAAAGGATAACCAGACAACAATCCACAGCTCCAGAGAAGCTTCTTCCAGTAATTGACGGAACCAGATGCAAAGATCCACAACCAAGCACCAGTCCAAACTCCAGGAATCCAGTCAAAGGAAAAGACTAGGGAATAGATGAACAACTGAGATCAAAATCATAATGGAGAAATCTACAGAGACAGCTGAACCAAGCTTATAGAAACTCATGAGCTCTGGATGGACAGCTGTGGAGTCTCCATGGGTCTGAACTAGGCCCTCCATATGTGGGAGACAGTTGTGAGGCTTGGGCTATCTGAGGATCCCCTGGCAGAAGGACCAGTATCTAACCCCTGGTGCAGAAGCTAGCTTGTTAGAACCCATTCCCTATGAGGGGATGCCATACTCAGACTTAATGCCGAGGGGAGGGGCTTGGTCCTGCTCCAAATTAATGTGCCAAACTATGTCAACTCCCCATGGGAGCCCTTACCTGTTGGAAGAGTAGATGGCAGGTAGACTTGGGGAGGGGGGCGAGTGGTTGGAATGTAAAATGAATTAAAAAACAAATAAATCTTAAAAAAAAAAAACAAAGAAACAAAGCTAAGGTTTGAGTCTAGGCAGGATTCAGATTCTGCACTGCTCTGAACACCTAACATGCATTGTAGCCTGAAAGTCACAGGTGAATTTAATGTTACACAGTTATAGATAAGCTTAGATATATTGTTTTCAGAATTCATGGCTTTTCCTTACCATCCTTGTATTTATTTCGTGAATTTTACATATGCGTCCTTCATGTATAGGACTAAAAGATTCTTTTCTATATCTAATTTAAACCATCCTTTATAGAAATCCCCTGCCACTTCTCCAGTCTCTGTGCATCCTTATCTGGTTGGAGTTATCCTTATGCATTGCTGGGGATGGGTCTTTATAGATTTCATTGTGGTCATTTTAACTTCATCAGCTCTGCAGGATCTCATACAGGGCATGACTTCTCTGATCCCCTGCATCTCATAGCCAATGTGAAAATCACAATGTCTCCCTTATTATGCAGTTAGAAAGATTAAATTGAAGTCTACTTTCAGCTCTTAGAATAGCACCGCAAATATAGAAGACAGTCAATTAGTGTTAACTATTGTTCTTGAGGTTTTCTTGGATTTATATCTATCGCAATGTGGCCAATGCTGTAAAAAAGAAATTATAATAATAATTAGAGCACACGATGCTTTCAGTTACGATGCCCCTGGCTCCAGTGCTGTCTCTTTACTTGCACTTCCTCAACCATTTCTAAAAATAATTTTACAGTACAAATATCTCAATTATTCACATTTTGTGATTTTAAAAAATGCAAAGAGATACCACTTAGCTTTCCCAAGAATTGGAGAAAGCCTGTAGATTTCCAAGCTCAAATTCTAGAACATCCGTTTTGTGGAACAAATATTAACACTGTTTGTACCATATGTCTGACTTTTACAGTCACTATATGATTGCACATATTATTTAAACTTTGCAAGAATCTTTTTCTATGAATAGGAAAATAGAGTCTAAGATTATATCAGTTGAACAGATATGTATAGAGACCTGGTCTGGAGCTGGAGAGATTGCTAAGTGGTTATAAGCACTAGTTTGATTGAACATCCTTTGGTTTGTTGATGTCTAGTTTCTTGAGTTCTTTGTATATTTTAGAGATCAGACCTCTGTCAGATGTGGGGTTGGTGAAGACCTTTTCCCATTCTGTAGGCTGCATTTTTGTTCTATTGACGGTGTCCTTTGCCTTACAGAAGTTTTTCAGTTTCATGAGGTCCCATTTATTAATTGTCAAACTTAGTGCCTGTGCTATTGGTGTTCTATTCAGGAAGTTGCCTCCTGTGCCAATGCATTCTAGATTATTTCCCACTTTCTCTTCTATCAGCCTCACGTCAGGAAATTTGCAGGCAAATGGATGAAACTAGAAAAAAAATCATCCTGAGTGAAGTAACCCAGAACAAGAAAGACAAACATGGTATGTACTCACTCATAAGTGGATATTAGTTGTAAAATAAAGGATAACCATGTTACAATGCACAGCTCCAGAGAGACTAGGTAACAAGGACTGTTCATGGAGGGAGGCACCCAGAGCTCCCTGGGAAGATAGAAGAGATTTTGTGAGTGGACTGAGGGCAGGGTGGAGACGGGAATATGAGCGATCAGGTTGTGGGGTGGAAGAGGAGAGCATTAAAAGAGACTATTGGAAAGGGAGGACATTTTGGGGCCAGATAAAAACCTGATGCAAGGGAATCTCCCAGGAATCTATGAGAAAGACCCCAGCTTAGCAGATACCTAGCCTGATCTGACCATCTTCTGTGACCAGATTGGTGCCTAGTCCAATTGTCAGCAGAGAGGCTGCATCCAGCAACTGATGGAAACATACCCACAGCCAAGCAGAGTTCAGAGAACTCTGTAAAAGAGGAGAAAGGATTGTAGGAGCCGGAGGGGTCCAGGACACCACAAGAAAACTCACAGAATCAACTCACCTGGGCCCATAGCTGCTCACAGAGACAGAACCGACAACAAGAAAGCCTCCATAGGACTGACCTAGGCACTCTGCATGTATTTTACAGTTGTGTAGCTTAATCCTCTTGTGGGACTCCTAACAGTGTGAGAAGGGGCTGTCTCCAAACCTTTTGCAGGCCCTTGGGACTGTACTCCTCATACTGGGTCACCTTATTAAACCTCTTTTTTTTTTCTTTTTTTTTGTTTTTCAACACAGGGTTTCTCTGTATGTAGCTTTGGAACCTGTCCTGGAACTAGCGCTTGTAGACCAGGCTGGGCTGGCCTCAAACTCACAGAGATCTGCCCGCCTCTGCCTCCCCAGTGCTGGGATTGAAGGTGTGGGCCACCACTGCCCGACTTTGTCAAACATTAATAAATGGGGAGGTTCTTAGTCTTATTGCAACTTGATACGCCATGTTTTCTTGATAATCACTGAAGACCTGCTCTTTCCTAAATAGAAATGGGAGAAGAGTGGATTGGAGGGTGGGAACAGAGGGGACATAGAGCGAAGGACTGGGAGGAAAGGAGGAAGGGGAAACTGTAGCTGGGGTGTAACACAAACAAATAAACAAATAATTTTTTTAAAGCGCCTGTTGTTCCTGAAGAGGACCCAGGTTCGATTCCCAACACTCGCCGGTTGCTTCCAATCATTCACCACTCACTTCCACATGATCCAGTGCCCTCCTCTGACCTCCTTGGGCACCAAGCATTATGTGGTGCTCTATGTTTAATGTGCTATGGGAGCGAAACACTCATCTACATAAATCACAATAAGTACCTATTCAAAACAAAACAAAAAAATCTTAAAAAAGAATTCTTTAAAGACAAAATAAAGGTACCTGGCCAAACCTGGTCAGATTCAGAGATAATGTTTTGATATCTTCTAGAAATAAAGGTTTAATTAAGACTCCGATTAATTGAAACAATATGTATTAAGTTAAAAAAAATTTCATTTGCAGATTCATAGAAAGTAACTAAGAAGTGTAATAGGAATCCGATGGGTTTCAGTTTCTATGCTCATTGGGTTGGCAACCTCTAAGCCCCTTCCCCATTTTGGCTTGGCTGGGCAATTCCTTTATCCATATGCCTCTACCTCGTGGGAGGACCTATTTTCATCTGCTTTCTGAGGCCAGCCCTCCTCATGAACTCAGCTCTGCTCCTCTCATTTGGTTTGGAAAGAATCCTATATATTTAATATTGGAAAGCTCCAGTGCTTTCAAAGAGGAATCCTGGAACCACAGTCGAGCAGGGTTCTCAGCTGGAGCCTATCACTTTGAATTAGTGGTGAGGATAGTTTTCACGACTTAATTAACTTTCCCAGCATCAGCATTGTGCTCTCCAAGTGAAGTTCATTTGCATATTCCCGTAGAGTATCATTATTTAAGTCTAAAGGACTGAAAAACTCAGTCACGTGATGGCTATAGGGCCCAAAATCTGTATAGGTTATCCATCGGAGGACACTGACCACAGGGAAGGAATGGAAGTCATTCCTTATTGTAACCTGCTTTTCTCATGGCTGCATGCCCACGGAACTCAGTGTGCTGCTACTGAGGGCAAGATATTAAACAGTACGGCTGCGCGGACTAAACGTAGGAAACCAGGCCCTGAAAGAAATGCTGTGCACAGAGGTATTGATCATTGTGTGTACTTCCTCATCACAGGCAGATTCCATATAAGGACATCTGGATACAAATGAGAGGATTCAATTATTCAGAGCCAAGTGGGTCTATCTGTTTTCTGGTAGCTGAGTAATTGACTTACAGTTGGCCACCTACGGACACAGCCCAGGGCTATTTCGACAAAGACAGAATGAAGAGATAGATTATTTTCTTTTAAGCTAAGAAAAAGATCTTTGCAGCCATATTTGATATTTTACAGGAACCACTGAAATAACCAAACTCATAGATGCAATATGGTCACACTGTCATTCCATATATATGATCTGATTAGCACAGAAGTATAAAAACAAAACTTCTACAAAAATATTGGCATAATTTGCCTGTGGTGAAACTTTCTAGGCATTTGGCTGCCCATGTTTAAAAGAGATCTGGGAAGGTGGTGATAGGCCAGACATAGAGAAGCATCACACATACACATAGACTGTAGACAACAGGGATGTGAAATTTATAACTTTTAGTTCCAAATTCAAGTTGGGAACTTTTGCTGTGACTGCTGTTAGTCTAATCTCTGAAATGAAAGAGCTGAAGGGAATTTAAGATCAACTTGAGATTTGCTTTAAAATAGGCAGTTATTAATTTCACCTGATCCTTAGCCTCTGCCGAACCCTACACTACAAGGAGGTAACTTCTGCATGTATGTAATGAGGAAGGAAGGAAGATTGCATAGAGTATGGTACAGGAAGAAAGAGAAGAGGACAAAGCAGAATGGACAGACTCACCTCTCTTTACATCCCAAAGACTCTCTACAATGCATCTGCATCCCTCTGTCCTGCAGTGCTTACACTGTCTGTGCAGAGAAGGAGGTGACACAGCAAATTCAGGATGGCACGCAGTGAAGCTGACCTCTGGCTTTATTAGGAAAGTGGAAACTCAAGTGTGTTGATAATTTCCCAGCTGCTGTTTGCTCAGGTGACAGAGAAGACCTTGTCTACTCCAGGACATCCTACCCAATCAAACCTTCCACAATTCTCTAGTGCTTTACAAACTTCAGTGTGTCCATTTATGATGCCGATTGCGCAGTCTGCATTGCTTAAAAGCTGCTAAGAGTGGCTTACTACTGCTGGTTTTTGACCCACCCTTGAGAACTCAGCACCACTGGCCTCACGCTCCCCATCACCTCAGCTTCACCTGATGAAGTGGAACCATTTGTCTTAACCATGAACTGAGTCCCTGGTTTGGCCTTTTCCAACTCTTTTCTCTAAAACTTCTCCCTTTTCTCCAGCCACTTGTCTGCAGCTGTAACATCGAAAAAGGTTCCCGTTCTGTCATATTTCCCGGCTCCTTTCACGAACAGATGTGTGGTTCCTTTTTCTTGCTCTTGCCACGAACTTTGCAGGACACTGAAGCCTACTGTCTCTCCTGGCACTACTCTCTCTCACCTGGCACTACCCTGAGCCCAACTCTCCCAGCTAGAGTCTTCACTGAATTCATCTTGGATCTGTGTTTGAAGGTCTCCTTCTGTTCCAGCTCCTCTCCCTGCTGCTACTCGGTAAAGTGTACACTGAAGCCCTCAGGAAATATTGATTGAATTCTATCTCATGATTCAAATCCCATGGGCTACCAGGCCAATTTCTTTGAACATGTTACATAACCCAAACAGAGCTGATTCTGCATCAACTGCCTATCTTATTTGTAGAGCAGAATTTATGTTACATCCCTGTATTCTCATAACTGGTAAAACAATGGGAGAATTTCCTCTGGTGTTTCTTTCTTTTTGTCCTTAAGCCTGCACACTCTGATTTAATTACACCGCTGTGCTTAGCAGGTTGTGTTTCATCGGCTCTTCTCCACCCACATCATGCGTAATCTTATTGAGGCTTTAGTTTTTATACTCCTAAGTACATGTCCTAAGAGGTTTGTTTTATATTAATTTATTTTAGATCTTGTGAAAGACATCAGACTGGGGAGACTGTGGCGCCTACTACAGTTTTGACTCCTAACCATTTATTCATTTTCTGTGACTAGAATGGAGATCGGAACTGTCCATTCTCAAATCTTAGTTCAAGGTGGTTTTCTTCACCGCTTGTTTCTTACACAGCAGACAGGTGGCCTGACCCTAGCCAGTCAAGATATCTAAGTACTTTCGACACTTTAATTGGTTCTACTTAGACAGGTGGCTCACTCAGAACCAATGAAATCCAAGAAGATACTCCTATGGAAGTGTTGGGAGCACTCTTCTCTCTTTTGATTTGAACCCAGTGTATTGGTCTGGGATGGCTCGCCACTGTCTTGTGGTAAACTCACTCCTGAGAGCAAAGACAATGAAGTAAAGTAGAAGTAGGTGATAAATGGTGGCTGAGACTATGAGAGGAAGGCAGTTGATCTTGAACCCATGGTCCTTCTGACCTTGGCAGTTTATAAAAAAAAAAATTACTATTGATTTATGGTCATTTGTTTGAGTTCTGTCAGCTTTAAACAAAAGCTGTCTGACACTTGACAGGGAATGACACACATTTGAAATCTAAATAACTGGGATGCTAAAGCAGGAGACTGCTGAGTCTGAGACCAGACTCATCAACAGCTACATAGTTATACAGCAAGGGTCTTCCTCACAGGGGTGAAAGGAAGGAAGAAAAGGGGGGAGGGAGGGGGAAGAAATGAAGGGAGAGATGGAAGGAAAGAAACAATGTTCCCATCTGTCCTCTACCTCAGTCTTTTCAGCTGAGACTTCTCACCCACCACTCAGATACAGACAAACCACTCCCGGAAAGATGCTGAGAATGAAATGTCATATGCAAATATCCCTGCACAGTACGTTCACCAGTCCAGGAATTTACAAAAACATAACCTGGATGTCTTCCTTCCGTTGCTCATCTTTGCCCTTGCCAAGTCATTCCCAACGCTCAAACCGTTCAGCAGGGCAGATGCCTTCACCTTAATGGATTTCATTTCCTAACAGAGTAAAGGTTGGAACACACAGAAACCTTGTGATTTATATGCCAGCCTCCCTACTAGGAAGAGGATGGCCTGCCTCCCCAGCAGTCCTCACTCGTCTCTGCAGTGTGGACAAGTACTTTCTTTGACTTCTGTGGACCCTAGTTTTCTTCTCTGTAATGAAATAGTATATAGAGAGATCTTATATCCCTTTCAGCTCAAACATACATCATGCCTCATTTACTGGATTGCAACTTCCCTTCTTAGTAGCGGGTTTGAGATCCCTGTACTTATGTCTGAAGCAACGCCAGGATTAGGGTAAACAACTGGGGTGCCTAGGACAGAATACTTAAGGAAATGCTTAGCCGTAGATGCTAACACTGCACTTGCATAAGGTCCATTGTCTCATATTTGGCTGAGAGTCTCTGCATCTTGTTTTCATCAGTGAATGGATGAAGGTTCTCTGATGACAATTAGGTCAATCTTATCACAGAGAATGGTTAGTTCAGGCTATTAATCCACTATTGCTAGGAGTCTTAGCTGGGGTCATCCTTGTGGATTCATAGAAATTTCTCTTGCACCGGATTTCTACCTGACTCCAAAATGCACCCCCATTTCCAGTAATTTTTTTCAGTATTCTCTGCCTCCATTCAGTCCCCAACCTGATCCCTCAAGTTCCCATCCCCTACTGCCTGCAGCCCACCTAGGAGATTTCTTCTATTTTCCCTTCCAGGGAGATTAGGCCCAGGTGGGGGAATCCTGCTGAAGAGAGGAAGGAAGGATTGTAGGAGCTAGAGGGGTCAGGGACATCACAAGAAAACCCACAGAAACAACTAATCTGGCTCATAGGAACTCACAAAGTCTGAAGCAGCAACCAGGGAGCCTTCATGGGACCGACCAAGGCCCTCTACATGTATGTGACAGTTGTGGAGCTTGGCTACTTGTGGGACTCCTAAAAATGGGAGCAGGTGCTGCCTCTTTGGAACCTATTCCTCATGCTGGATTGCCTCACCCAGCCTTAATACAAAGAGAGGTGCTTATTCTTACTGCAACTTGATATGCCATGCTTTGTTGACACCCATGGGAGCACTGCCACTTTCTGAACAGAAACAGAGGAGGAGTGACTGAGGGGAACAGAGAGGAGGGAGGGGAGGGAATGGGAGGAGACGAGGGAGGGGATACTTTGGCCAGGATGTAAAATAAATTTAAACAAAATAAATAAGATTCAGTGCCTCCTTAATTCTCCTGTCTAGAGATTGGACTTCATCACCTTGGTCTATTGCCTGAAAGGTTTTACTTACAGCAATGCTTTACTAGGAATAGTGGTGCTGAGTGATATACTCCCTGTATTAGTTTCTTCTCTGCTGATGTGTTAAAACACCATGGCCAATGATAATGTGGAGGAGAAGGGGTTTGCAACTCACTGTTTCAGAAGGGTAGGAGTCCATCATAGCGGGCAAGGCAGGGAGTCAGGGGCATGGGCCTGACCCGGTAGTCAGGAACTAAAGAGATTGCACTTCATCTGTATGTAGGAAGCAAGGGTAGGGGAATAAGAACAGGAAGCAAGGCCTGGCTATACAACTTTAAAGCCTACCCCAGTGATGTACTTTCTCTGGCAAGGCTCCACTTCCCATAAGTTCCATAACTTCCCCCAAGAGTGCCACTGACTGGGGAACAAATTTTAAAATACGTGAGCCTGTGAAGGGTATTCCTCATTCAAACCATCATACTCACCATGATGGTTCAACTGGCTAACACTTCAACAGCCTTAAATTCTGAGTTACATTCAAGCAAGCGGATCTGGACTGGGGAGATGGCTTAGTTAGCAAACAAAACAAAACAACAGCAACAGCAACAGAAAAAAAACCCACTTATCTGTGAAAGCGTGAATACCCGAGTCCAGATCCCAGTACTCACATAAAAACTGCTTGTCGCCCTATACACATGTAACCCCAGTGCTAGAGCCTAGAGGAAGGACAGAGACAGGAGCACTTGTGGAGCTCACAGACCAGCTAGCCCAGCTGAAAAGAGTAAGTTTCAGACTCACTGAAAATAGGACTCCTGAGATTACTTGGTCTCTAAATGCACAAACATATTCATCAGTGTGTACTTACACATGTGCAAACATGCAGACTCCGTACAGACACAGATACACACACACACACACACACAGAGAGAGAGAGAGAGAGAGAGAGAGAGAGAGAGAAAGACAGAGAGACAGAGAGAGACAGAGAGAGACAGAGAGAGAGAGAAACGACAGAGAGACAGAGAGGAAAGAGAGAGAATAAGCATTTGTTAATTATGGACCCTTTAAACACGATAGTTAATGCTTATAACAAACAGGAACACACAATATCTCTCTTTCAGAAAGAAATAAATTAACACTAATTGAGCCAAAGTCACTTTTCAGGATCCCATGACACAAATGTGGCAGAGGAGGTGCTGTTGAGGTTGGTGGTCTCTCTGACTCTAAAGTTGGCTGAATTGCCCTGAGCAGTCAGTAGCAATTTGATTGATTATGTGCTCTTTCTGCTCCCAGCAATATCAGTGTTTCTGGTCACCAACTAACTTATGAGAGGATGAGTGCTTAACTTCTGGTCACCAAGGGTCCTAGGTTTAACAGCCTCCTTCAGCACAGGAAAGCAGAGAACTCTTTGAAGAGCCCACTTCAGTAACCCCTACAGCTGGAGTTCCAGTCATGTGCACAGCACAACTCTTATTATTAGAGTGCCCCCAGCAGCAGCTTATTGACAACAAGGAGCATTAAGGCTATTTCTGCCCACACTCCATGCACACGTCTACCAGCGTGTCAATAACACAGGGCTCTCTGACAGCCCCAGATCTAGCACTCCAGAAAGGAAAAAGTATTCCACATTTATCGCTCTTCACAGAAGTTTTATGAGCAAACTCTAGTTCAAGTTGCCTGTTCTCTAATTCAAAAACCACAACTTTTCCTTGTTCGTAAAAACATGAAAATTAAAAACAGCCTTCTTAAGGAATAGTCCAGAAGATGCTCAAAAAAAGCAACATCTCTAATGATAAAATCCAGTGCTATTTATGTCTTCCAAATACCCAGTAGTGAGGAAACGTCGCCAGAGAGTGAACTGCTTTTAGAAGGGGTGAGTGGAGAAAACACACAGAATCAGTGGCTGGACAGACTGGCTCATAAAGAGGGACAGAGGGTCGCAGTAATCAGTACGGGACAGATACTGATGTTTCCCTACCTTGGAAGAGATGTATGTCCACAGCAAAACTACATAAAGGAATATGGGCTATTCTAGGATATGCTTAATGTGAAAGTGCACAGTCTTCCCCTGCTTTACATTCCGCATCAGATACAGTTGTACCTCCTGATTAAAAGTGGAACACAGAGAAGACCCACAGACGATGAATAACCCTTGTCCAAAAAATGCTTGAGATGAAAACTGTTTCAGTTGTTGTAATTCTTCAGATTTTTGGAATATTTGTACAATTTTTAACTAGTGGAACACCCTTAACCCTACTACCAGGAATACAAAACATAAAATGGTTTGTGTGTTGTGTCAGTGCCCAACAATTTTTAATCTTGGAGAATTTCATGTAAGGCCGCTCAACCCTTAAAACATCTAATGTCTTCTGCAGGTAATGTGTTAAGTATATGGTCTGAAAATCTATCATTTCTTATTGTTGATATTAGGCTAATTGTTAGGTCAGTTTTTTATGTTATATTGTTTACTTCACTGTCTCCTACTACTCCGCTGAGGCTACCTTTCCTGAGTATTGTTCCATCCTCACAGGGTGGAATGGGTTCTGGGCATTTCTGAGCCCCTAGCACTCGTAAGAAACACTTATCTGGTCTGTTCACTTTCCAAACTACTTTCCACATATCCTATGCATTAGTTCCATTAATTTTTAACCTTAAAACAAAAATATGGATAACCTCATCAGTCAACAGAATGTGTATTTCACACACAGCCACTTTTGAGGAACAATTCTGCAAAATTTGGTAAGACTGAACATATATTTATTCTCTCAGTTATAAGTCACATCTTCAGTGTGAAAGTCTACAAATAGAGAAATTAGTAGTTCCCACCAACTAATGGGTAGACATTATTTCTCACCTGGTCCTGTTGTCATAGTAGAGTTTTTTAGGTTTAGTTATTTGTATGTGTATGAGTGTTTTGACTGCATGTTTATCAAGTGTTTTGACTGCATGTTTATCAAGTGTTTTGACTGCATGTTTATCATGTTCACCACCATGCTTGCCTGGTGCCTGTGAATGGTAGAAGAGGATGGAGTTAGGAATGAATGTGAGCTGCCATTGGGGTGCTGGGAATCAAACCCAGGTCCTCCGGAAGATCAACCACTGTTCTTAAACACTGATCCATTTTTCCAGCTCCTAGGATGGTCTTGTCAAATTGTGCTAGGGTGGTAGGAGAGGTTGCCAAGAGATCAGAGAAAATATCAAAGAAGGTGTTTAAAACAAAGAGTTATTGACATTCATTGGAAGATGGAGAAAGTGAATTGCCCCCCTGAATACTGACCTTTATACTAATTGATCTTGGAAGTTCTCAACAACACTCATTTGGAGAAACATATTTTTGCAATAGATAGCAATTGCTAGAGACTCACAACAGGTCAATGTGCTGACAGTAAGAGACTATGAAATGCTCAGCTCAGAACGGAAGTTTCTATCATACACCAGGACACACACACACACATACACAAAACCAAGGCTTAGTATTATATAGAAGGAAAAGAGAGCAGAAAAACTGTAAGAATCAGAGATCATAGAAACTAATGTGAAAGTGATCTCTGTCATGACTGTGCCAGGCGCGTTTGTTCTTTTCGTATATAGATAACAAGTAAATTAGAGTAAGAAGGTTCAAACAGCCTTGTTTGTTATAACACAGAATCTAAAACAGCTTCAATAGTCAACAAGAGGATTCAAAAGTTACATAATTTCCCTACAACAAAGAGCTCTAGAGGAGTGAAAATCTATTAGCGAGAGCAACAATGTCTGGCCCAAACAATGGTGACTTAAAAAATATGCTAAGAGCATATGTAATTTTTATTATTTATATTGAATTGAAGAACAACAACATACCTACTCACTGGGCATCTTTCTTTAGTGGAATAAGTACTACACAGAAATAGTAATTATTGTCCTAATCACAGTAGGCTTATTCAAAGCTAAGATATTTTCTGATTCACATCACAGTCCAGTGAACTTGCAGAAGAAACCACTCCACAGAGTCATTCAGAGACCCAGTGCTGCACCATGACATTTCTCCTTAGGGACTGATCCCTGGGCAGCTAGTACTATGTTGTGATCTCATTTCAGTTGCAGTCTATAAAGCAGAATTTAGCCTTATGCAAAAGATATTGGAAAATATTCAATACACATACGCCAAGGAAGCAAAACAAAGGCTTCTGGAGTGTGTTTCCTTGTAGGTGTGACTATGCAGGTGAGTACAGAAAGGAGCACAATATTTTCAGAGAAAGAGAACTAGAAAACCCCAGGGCTGAAGAGATTAAGGGTTAAGACCATTTGCTGCCCTTTCAGAAAACCAGCATTTGGTTCCCAGCATCCACGTGCATGGCTCACAACCACTATAACCAAATGACTTTTACACTGAGGGAAGCTTGAGGAAAGGAGACCTTAGAGTCCATTTCCTTCAGAAGGTGTGGCCCAGATCAAAGGTGTGTCCTTCAACCTTAAGGTCTGAATCAAAGGAGTGTTTCATCCAGCCTCTTCCAACAAGACCACAATTCCTCCAATAAGGCCACACCTCCTAAGAGTGCCATTTCCTATGACTTATGGCGATCAAATACTTTCAAAGTCCCATACTTATATAAGTGATTAATTACTGTTATATAATAAAATTATAGTGAGATAATTAAAGAGAAATCAGTTCAATGCTTAAATTGCATGCAAATTAGAAGGCCTTCACCATACAAGCACAACAATTCTAAAAGCTCAGACCACCGAGAATATAAGGAGCCCCTCTTTTTCTAGCCTTTCAGTAGTCAGCTGTATTCGTGGTGGTGGATGCTTTCACAAAACAAGATTGGTCAGACAACAATGTCAGTGTTTTAAAATAGAACCATTTTTCCTTCACACATAGATATAGAGCCAGTTAAATGATGGGTATAAATGCTCATAAAAATATGACGTAAGTCTGGGTAAGTTGACTTGAAAACACTTCTTTTCCAGATTGCAGGCAGTCTTACAGAAAGGAGCTGGGAGGTCAGCGGTGCTAGCGGCGTGACTGAAGGTGAGAGTGGAGTCATGCCCACTCTCTTCCCAAGCTCATCAATCAGAAGAGACACTGCTCCCCACGGGCAGTGATGGGCTCAGCAACTGCACAAAAGGGAATTTCTGACACTGAAACCGAGACTGGACACAGATGAACTCCACTAGCAAAGGACCCCCAATTCTGTCTTAGTCGGTAACTTATTCCCCCTAAAACAGAGGGAATATGCCACTGTCTTGTGACCTAGAAGAAGGCTGGTAGACAAGCTCTCTGTAACTGTGCCTCCTTCTAAGCAGGGGACAGCAGCATATTGCTTCCTGGTAGCTTTATGAATGCTGATAGAAATGCAAAGGGTGTCGAGGGTAATAAATACCTCAGTAGGTCCGGGCTACAGTAGTGAGGTGCAGAGAGCACCAGGGGACATGAAATAAAGCTGCTTACAATTCTGCTGACTGGTCTGGGCAGAGGCTGTGCTGGCGGATTGTACACCCTCTGTCAGGGCCTGGGAAACGCAAATGGTTTGTTCTGGAAAAATTTCAGAGTAGCTATAAATTTATGGTCACAAGTATTCCATTGTCACTGTGCAATTCTGGCTGAGGTTTTAGAATCATGTATTTTAATTTAATTAGGAAAAAGATGACAAAGTCTAAGAATGCCCATTAATCTTTTATAGTATAATTATATAGTCTTTTCTCGCTTCATTCTAGGACTCCAAACAAATACATGAGCATTTATATTTTTCATTTGAGAATTTATGTATCTCTATAAACATATTATATTTTGTCAACTATTAGTGGTTTCTTATGTATAAATTATCTAAGAAACTAAGATATTTAAGAATCAAAAGTTCCTCAGCATTAAATGGTATACATGTAAGAAATTTCACTGTATATTTTCTGACCTATTCAGTGAAGATCCTGAATGAAAATGAACTATTCTTGATTTATTCTTCATTCTTATGAAAATAGGTGGCTATAGAATGAACTTGAGTTGCTGAAATATTTAGAGAAGTCTTCCCTCAAGTATAGTAGCCCTAGCTATGCTTACTGTTTATCTGTTACAATTAGTCAAATTTTGAGAAATATTTAGAGAAGGCTTCCGTCAAGTATAGTAGCCCTGGCTATGCTTACTGCTTATCTATTATAATTAGTCATATTTCGAAGATACATCAGGAAATTCTTGGATTTTCAGAGTATAATTAGATGAAATTTAATGCTAAATCTGCGTAATCCAATCAAGACTTGGGTCATTTTTCAAAGTGACAGAAGTTTCCTTTGTTCTTCACTTCCCCCATAGACAACTGCTGTGCTGATAGGTGATAGCGATGTTCTACTCAGGGCTGAGCACTCAACAGTCACCATTTCTTGGCATTTTGAGCAGGGTTACAAGTGGGAGACTTCAATACCCCACTTTCACCAATGGACAAGTCATCCAGACAAAAACTAAACAGAGAAATACTGGAACTAACCAAATGGACATAACAGATATTTATGGAACATTTCACCCAAACACAGAAGAATATACCTTCTTTTCTGCACTGTATGAAACTTTCTCCAAAACTGACCACATACTCAGACATAAAGCAAGTCTCAACAGATTTAAGAAAATTGAAATAACTCCCTGCATAATATCAGACCACCAAAACTGAAAACTAGATATCAACAACAAGAACAACAAAAGCTTACAAACTCATGAAAAGTAAACAAATATCTACTGAATGAAAAATGGGTCAAGACAGAGATAAAGAAATTAAAAACTTTCTAGATTTCAATGAGAAATGAATACATAAAATACCCAAACTTTGGGGATACAATGAAAGCAGTACTAAGAGGAAAATCCATGGCACTAATTGCCTACATTAAAAAAAAAAACTGTAAAGATCTCATACCAGAAATTTAACAATATACCTGTAAGTTCTAGAACTAAAAGTAAACACAATCAAGAGGAGTAGATGGTAAGAAAAAAAGCAAATTAAGGGTTGAAATCAATAAAATAGAGCCAAAAAAGAGCAATACAAAGAATCAATGAAACAAGAACTTGGTTCTATAAGAAAATCAACAAGGTAAAAAACCCTTATCCAAACTAACTAAAAAACAGAAAGAGGAACATAAGGCAGACTTTGAGGAAATCCAGAGAATCATAAGGACATGCTTTACAAACCTGTACTCAACCAAACTGGAAAATCTAAAAGAAACAGATAGTAATTTTCTTGATTTTAACTTACCAAAGTTAAATCAAGATCAGATAAATAATTTAAATAGACCCATAGCCCCTAGTGAAATAGAAGCAGTTATTAAAAGTCTTCCAAATAAATAAAAGGCCAGAGCCAGGTGTTTTTAGCACAGATTCTACCAGACTTTCAAGGAAGAATTAAAGACAATTATGCCAATACTCTTCAAATTATCTCACAAAATAGAAACAAAAGGTACATTGCCCATTATGTTTTTTGAGACCATGGTCAACCTGATATCCAAACCACAAAACTTAAAGAGAAAAAGAATTACAGATTAATTTTTGTTATGAACAATATTGCAAAAATACTCAATATTATACTTGCAAATCAAATCCAAGAACATATCATCTACAATGATCAATCTGTAAATGTAATCCACCATATAAACAAACTTAAAGACAAAACCCACATGGTAATCTCATTAGACACAGAAGAGGCCTTTGGCAAAATCTAACACCCTTTCATAATAAAATCCCTGGAAAGAGTAGCGTACAAGGGACATACCTGAACCTAATAAAGGAAATTTACAGGAAGCATGTAGCCAAAATCAGATTAAATGGGAAAAAACTCAAAGCAATTCCACCAAAATCAGGAAGAGACATGACTGCCCACGCTCCACATCTATTCAATAAAGGTAAAAAGTTCTAGGTAAAGCAATTAGACAACTGAAGGAGATCAAGGGAATACAAATTGGAAAGGAAGAAGTCAAATGTTATTATTTGCACAAGATATGTGAGTATACATAAGTGTCCCTAAAAATTCCACCAGAAAATTCCTACAGCTGATAAACACCTTCAGCAAAGTGACTGGATTAAAGATTAACTAAAATATGAAAATCAGTAACTTTCTCATACACAAATGACAATTGAACTGAGAAATCAAGAAAACAATGCTTTTCATAAAAGCCTCAAGTAATATAAAGTATCTTGTTATAACTCTAAGTAAATAAAAGACTTTCATAATAGAAACTTCAACTCTTTGAAGAAAGAAATGGAAGAAGACATCAGAAAATGGAAAGAGATCCTATGCTCATGGATCAGTAAGATTAACATAGTAAAAACGGTCACCTTAAAAGAACAATCTATAGATTCAATACAATCCTCATCAAAATTTAAACACAATTCTTTACAGAACTTGAATGGACAATTCTCAACTTTATACAAAACAAAAACAAAAGTGAAAAACCCAGGATAGCTAAAACAATCTTGAATAATTAAAGAACTGCTTTCATCATCCCTAATTTCAAGTTGTACTACAGAGCGATAATAATAAAAACTGTATGGCATTGTCATAAAAATAGGCATTTTGATCATTTAAATCAAGTTAAAGTCCCAGATATAAATCCCAGAACTTATGTATGCCTGTATATGTATATGTACATCCAGGTCAAACTGGATGCCTATTTGTATAAGAATGCAAAGAGATCCATAGATATCACTCTGTACAAAACTCAAGTCTAAGTGGATCAAAGACTTCAACATAAAACCAGATATATTAAATCTGATAAAAGAGAAAGTGGGGGTTAGCCTTAATGCATTGGCACAGAAAAAGACTTTCTGAACAGAAAGTTTTCTGAACAGAACAACATTACCACAGACACTAAGACCAACAACTAATAAATGGGACCTCATGAAGCTGAAAAGCTTCTAAAAAGCAAAGGAGACCACTGATTGGAAAAAGAGACCACCTACAAAATGGGAAAAGTTTTATTTTGGTTTTTCGAGACAGGGTTTCCCTGTAGTTTCTAGAGCCTGTCCTGGAACTAGTTCTTGTAGACCAGGCTGGCCTTGAACTCAGAGATCTGCCTGCCTCTGCCTCCCAAGTGCTGGAATTAAAGGCATGCGCCACTACTGCCCGGATGGGAAAAGATTTTTACCAGCAAAGAGACCACCTACAGAATGGGAAAAGATTTTTACTAGCTTCACATCTGATAGAAGGCTAATATCCAAAATATATAAATAACAATATAATGACAAAAAAACCCAATGAATAATTCCATGTGTAGGGTATACATCTAAATGGAGAAATCTCACTAGAGGAATCTCAAATGACTGAGAAACATGTAAAAAAATGTTCAACATCCTTAGCCATCAGAGAAATGCATGTCAAAACTACTTTGAGATTCCATCTTACACCTGTCAAAATGGCTAAGATGAGTAACACAACTGACAGCCTGTGCTGGCAAAGATGTAGAGCAAGGGGAACACTCTTCCATTGCTGCTAAGAGTGCAGACTCATACAGCTGGTATGGAAATCAATACGGCAGTTCCTCAGAACTATAGTAATTGATCTACCTCAAGACCCAGCTATACCACTCTTGGGAATATACCCAAACAATGTTCCATCCTACTGCAAGGACACTTGCTCAACCATATTTATTGTGGCTTTATCCATAACAGCTAGAAACTGAAAATAACTTCAATGTCCCTCAACTAAAGAATGCATCAACAAAATGTGATACAGTTACATAGTAAAATGTTTAAAAATGCATCATGAAATTTGCAGGTAATGAAACTAGAAAAAAAATCAACCTAAGTGAGGTAACCCAGACCCAGGAAAACATATATGATATGTATTTACTTATAAGTGGATATTAGTCATTTTGTTAATAATAATTAAGCAACAATCCATTGACCTAGAGTAGTTAGATAAAGTCAGAGTATCTGGAAGGAATGCACAGATCTCTCTTTGAAGAGGAAATACAATAGATTTTTTAAATTTTATAGTGAAAATGGATTATTGTCTCATGCCATACATCCTGGCCAGTTTTTCCTCCTTCCACTTCTCACAGCTTCCACAGGATAGAATAGATATTAAGAGTAGACTCATGGTGAGAGGAGACGGGAACAGCAGAGATCAGGTCTGGGGCAGAAGATGGGATGTGGGGAGAGAATGTAGGGAGAAATGGCTGGAATTGGGGACCATTTGGGAGCTGTCTACACTTAGAACTATGGGAACTTCCTGGAACCTATCAAAGTGATCCTGATGAGACCTCTTAGTAATGGAGGATATGGAATCTGAACTGGCCATCTTTTGTAGCCAGGCAAGGCTCCTGAAGGACTGGGGTGTCTTTGGTTGACTTACTGACTGAGGGAGTCCTGAGGAGATTCTCAAACAACCTAAGATAATGCTAGAAGAGAGGGTTGCTCTCTGCAAATGGACAGTAGGGCCTCATTGTCACACAGCTCTTTGAATATGGAGAGGTTGAGCTGGTGCCTGCATGGAGCCTTCGTCTATATGATGACTGGTTCTTATTTAGTGAAGCTACTCTGCAGGCTACTGAGAGAGCATCGTGGACACCAACACAGCCGTAAAACCTTTGACCTGCAATCTGTCCTGCCTGCCTGAAACTATGCTAGGAAAAGGATGGCGTAGACTTAGTGGGAGTAGGCAACCAATATCTGATTTTACATAACACATGAGAGCACAGATATTTCTTATTTTAATGTAACCGTTACGAACAGGAAAAAAATAAAACCGCTCCACTCTCCTTTGGCATATGTTATAGATTTCCTCACATTTATTTTCTGAACAAGAATAATAATAGAAGAAGAAACATTTATTCTTCCTTTCCTATAAGCACTTACTTCAGAGAACTCAGTGGTTGAAAAGAGGAAGTTTCTTCAAGGTTGTATCCGAGAACATAAATGGATGAATGGCAGGATTAGAAGTGGCCATTTTGCCACTCATGGTGATGGCTTCTCTGACAGGGAATGTGTTTTTCTTGACAGTGATTATCACTGGCTGATGACTTCTCAGACAGTTCTGACTTGCTTACGGAAGTGTAAAACACCACCTCTGAAGAATTCTTGACAAGAATCAAGTGAATCTGGAAAACAATACTCCAAATCCAATTTCTAATTTGAAGCTAACGCACAAAACAGAATGTGTTAAATACAAAAATCCAAACTGCAAGGAAGCCTGGAGATTGGTGAAGTGGCTTTTGTAAGGAAGGTGCTAAGGACACACATCGGAGAAGGGAGATTTTGTACAGTAAATGGCATTGAGCAAACTGGATGTCCGCATTCAGAAGAAAGAAGCTAGACTGTTAGAAAAACCATCTCAAATAGGTTAAAGATCTAAGAGAAAGACGTGAACTTTTGGAACTACAGTAAGAAAACAGAGTGAAGCTTCAGGACAAGGAGAAGGAGTTCAAGAGACAATTCCCAGAGCACAAGAAATAAAAGCAAAATTAGGGCCAGTGGGATCACACCATGTTTTAACTCTTCTGCCCAGCAGAAGAAATCTCAGACTAAAAATACAGCATGGCATACCAATGAGGACTAGAAGAAGGATTCCAAACCGCACCACAGCGAAACAGGCATTCTTGCAGGAAGTGGCTACGGTTTTCCTAGTTTCAGCATTAGGTGATGCATGTGTGTATCAAGGCATCACATGCTTTAGTAAGTATTTCAATGTGTCGTACAGATCTTTAAACAAATTTAATTTTAAGCAAATAAATTGTGAGAATGAAGGAAAGTTAAAATTATGAGCTATGGAAGGTAAGAAAGGGAAAGATAGTCAACGTAGAAGAGTAGGATATTGAGTATGTATTTGCAAATTTAAAATAAAAAAGAGTATAATCTAGTTGCATTTATGCATTGAATGTATTATTATTCTTATTTTGAGGCTTATTCGACCAAGTTAAGAATTTTTTAAAGCTAAGAGAAGGAAATCTGAGCTGCTTAACTTTCTGTCTTTTATTTTCACTTTTGGGATGATAGTGATATTAGAATTATGTTCTTAGAAAGAGTTTTTAGATTTGGAGAAAATTACTAATCAAACTGGCAGTTGGTTACTTGAGGACACAGCTGTAGTTGACTTGGTATAAGTTTATAACTGGTTGAAGATTAAAGGGGAAATTAAGCTCCTTTCTCAAATTTGTACATGTTATTTTTTTGCATAATAAAAGTATCATCCCAGATGAGAGGTACCCTTTTGACAGATGCAAGGACTCTGAGGCAGACATCCTTAAACTTAAAGCAGGAGAGAAAAATCTCCAGAAAGAGATAAATGTCAAGGTCATCTAAAATAATAACAGAATAAAATGAGACAGAGACAGGCAATTGCACCCCTATATCTCACAGCAGAGAGTGAGCCAGGCAGATACTAAAAGACATAAATAATATGGTTAAATATAGGTAGATACTTTTAAAAGGCAAAAATGAACCCACATTGTATTGGGAGGTACATAAATGTCATAAAATGATGAAGAAAATCTAGAGACTGGATTATTGAAAATGCTGGCATTCTCAACTCTTTCTGGGGGAAGGAGAAGGTTGTGACGGATGAAGGCAGAGAACCGTGTGCTGGGATCAGCCATCACTCCACTGTGAATATAACTAAAAGAAAAACTTTGCCATGTATGTGTTCTTGCATCAGAATACTGTATGCAATATACTGAAGTCAGAGGACAGCCGTGGATGCCAGCCTCACCTTCTATCTTAGGAGAGACAGTATTTCTTGTTCATGGCTACATAGTCAGGCTAGCTAATCATCTAACTTCTAGATTCTCCTGTCTTTGCCTCCCACATCAGCACAGGATCACTGGGATTAGTGTCTTAGGGATCCAAATTCAGGTCTCTTATGATTTAGATATGTCTCCCACAGGCTCATGTGTTAAGAACTTGTGTTGTTTGGAGAAGTTGTAGAAAATTTATGTGGTGGAACTGAGATGAGGAAGTGTGTCTACTAGGGTATGTCTATGAAGGTTATGCCCAATCCAGTACCATCATCCTTCTTTCTGTTTCTTGCCCATGTTGTCATCTGCTCTGTTATCCCCTCCCTGTCATCATGGACTATGTCATTTGAAACCTGGAGTCCAAATAAATCATTCCTCATATGTAGTAGGAGCGGCGGGCTGCGTCCCACCACCCAGCTCCCGCACGGCTAGCTTTACACCCGAAATAACAACACACAAATTGTAATCTTTTAAACACTGCCTGGCCCATTAGTTTCAGCCTCTTATTGGCTAATTCTCACATCTTGCTTTAACCCATATTTAATAATCTGTGTAGCACCACAAGGTGGTGGCTTACCAGGAAGATTCTAGCCTGCATCCATCTTGGAGAGGAGAGTCATGGCTACTGACTGAGGCATCTGCCTGACTCTGCTTTCTTTCTCCCACAATTCTGTTCTGTCTACTTCGCCTACGTAATTTTCTGTCCTATTAAAGGGCCAAGGCAGTTTCTTTATTAATCAATAAAAGTAACACATAGACAGATGACCCTCCTCCATCACTCACACATAATTTTTGTCATGGTATACAAAAGTAATTAATACAGGTAAATTTTTAAAGTAAGTCTAAGCAGAAAAGAGCAGGGATTCATAAATAGTGACATGGAATAAAGCAATTCCCAGCCATAGTTCTGGATTCTGTGCAGAGGACTGCATAGGGACAGAAGCAACAGCAGCCTGTTGGACAGCAGGGGGAACTAGTCCATAAAGCTGTGAGTCTACAGAAGTGAGCTCTTCACCAATAAGAAATCCAGAAGTAACTGTAGTCCAGGATTGCAGTGACTAAATGAACATTTTTTTTTCATCTGGGATGCTAGAAAGAACAGGTCAGAAAAGTAGCTTTGTAACAACCAATCTCAAAATTCTGAAAGGAGTTGAGCATAAAATTTTTGGTGTCTGAATTACTATGAATCTACTCATTTTTGTTGGTTCCCATTTCTACCAACATACCAACATCATGCTGAGAATGTGCTCTTGTTTAAGGTAAAGACACCGAGGTCTAAAACAATCTAGCATCCACCAGTCACACTTGAAGGACCTGCTTCCATTTTTCTCCCCCTCTTTGTTTATGGTAAGATCATCTCTGCCATCAACACCCTGGTTGCTCCAGAACCCAGTGAAGGCAATGGAGAGATGGTCTAGATTTGACTCTGACTTAACAGAAGAAGAAACCAAGGGTCAAGGAGGTGAAGGGCATATCCAGAGTCCCACTGACAAACTAGACACTAAAAGTGGCTCAGAAATACTTGTAGTGAGGGTGATCTAATTTGACCATTCTGTTAGTATACAATCCACATATTTCAATAGCCTAGAAAGAATACATTACCTCAATATGTGTTAATTCCAAATTAAAAGTGACATCACAGATATACAATGTAAAATAAACTATACTACTAAAATCAGAAGTACTCAATCATTATTATTTTTTCATCTGCCTGCCTTTAAAAAATCGGGTTTTTGAGACAGGATTTCTCTATGTATCCCTGGCTGTCTTGGAAGTCACTCTGTAGACCAAGTTGCCCTCAGACAGAGATCCACCTTCCTTTGCTTCCCCAGTGCTGGGGTTAAAGACGTGTGCTACCACTGCTGGGATAGAATTCTTTTTTCTGTCAGAAAATTTACGTGCCACACACAGGACCATATTTCTGTAATAAAATAGAACTTAGTAGAACTTGGAGCAGAGCACAAACTCCTTTGAGTTGGTGTTTACCTACAGGGGTTAAAAGGGCATTGAATGGGCCAGGGGGTCAGCCAGAGGCAAGGATACCATGTAGGAGGTGCCAGCAACCAGTGATGGTTTTGGACACTTACGGTTCACCTTCTGAACAAGTTCCTATTATGATGCTAGGTGGGACTTTTCTTCCTCCTTCTCTTCCTCTTCTAATGGTCCAATGCCTTTGGGCTTGTTTTCTCGTCCTATGCTCAGTGATCCTCATAGATCCACTTCCATCAACTTGCTTGAGATGCAGCTGTCATTTCCCTCCCTCTGTGCAACTCCTCATCTAACAGAAGCTCTTGCCGCTCCTCCACGCAATGATCTGACCTGCAGAAGCAATTTTAGAACATTTTACTTCAAAAGAAACACTAGAGTGAACACTCACTAAAAGAATGAAAAGCTCTTTTCCACTCCCTGCCTTGTAATATCATAACCTCAGCTGCCCAAATGGGGATTCAAAAATAAATAAATAAAATCAGAAGAGTTTGTGGAATGAATTCTCAGGCTGCTTGGGGAAGACTGCTGAGCATCAAGTGTGATGGAGCAGTCTGTTCATGAAGGCTCTAGCTCCTCTCCGCATCCTTCCTGGGGCACAATATTTCAGTCTCCATGTGTGAGAGGAGCAATGGGAAAGGGCAAGTAAGAGACAATACATCTCAGTGGCTTTTTTTTTATAATTCCTTTCTTCTATCCTTAACTTTAATCTGAAAACCATGTGGCTAAAGCTGCCAAGTTCTACTTCTTACTGGGCTGGAACATGGCCCTATTTTTTTAATTACATCTTCATCAGCTCTCTGTCTTTCACTGCCTAAACTTGACTGTCTTGAAACTTGCTCTGTAGACCAGGCTGACCTCAGACTCAGATATCTACCAGCCTCTGCCTTCCCAGTGCTGGAATGAAAGGTGTGCCCCACCACACCCACGTCTAAATTTTGTTATAGTTTCTTTTCACAAGTTGGATACTTAGCTGAGTTGGATCTTGCCCTGGGGTTACCACTTCCTTTATTTCATTTCTTAATCTTAGTTTATTTCCTTGAACACAGGATTTAGCTCCATTCCACTTCCTGGTGTTCTGCTTCTCAAAATTTACTTTTTGTAATTTACTCTGTTCAGCTTGCTCCTTTTCATTGCAAATATTCATTGGAGTAACCACTAATATCACACAACAGTCTACACTAAGCTGTTTTGAGATTTATTCTGTCAATGGAATTAATCCAAAACTCTTCACTTTAGCCCCAGGCAGACTCTTCAGACAAGGGCAGAAGGCAGTCACTTTCTTCACCAAAATATCAGAAGAATAATCTCTAGGCAATATATTAAAATTCGTCTCCTCTGAAATTTCTTGAGTGATCCCGCAAGAGTTCAAATAACTCTTAGCACCGCTGTTTCCACACTCCTGAACAAAGGACAGATTGAGAAAGCCTGGAGACTGTAACTTTTTTATCCCCAGTATTTGCTTGTTTGGAATCAAAGAAGCTACTTTCTGGGTTCAAACATAGGTATTAAAGAAAGGCAGAGAAAGAGACTAGAAATACCTCAGATTCAAAACAAAGGGAATATAAAGTCATCATCTAAAGAGGGACAGAAGCATCCACTTGCTGCAATACTGTCCCCAAAAGGGCAGTCCTAGAGGCTGGCAGTGACGTTTGTTACAGAGGAACAGGGAAGACTATGTCTGGCCCTGGCATTCAAGGGTTGTATAGCTATGAACTCAAAAAAACACAGAAATCTCCATATGAGGTAAATTAAGCCCCCAAGGTAACAAAGAACATAGATGTGGGGAAAAGGTGGTTCAGACATCCAGTGCTTTCCTGGTACAAAATGAATGGAAAGAAGAAAGGATGGAAAGAAGAGGGAGGGGGAGGTTCCCTGATCTGCAAGACTTACCGATTGTTCTCAGTGGGACAACAGGAAATGAAGAACAGACGGACACCCAGGCAGAAATGTTATGGCGGGGTGGGATATGTACTCTGATGGAGATGCACCAAATGCAGAAAAAAACGAATGAAATTCAGGGCATTTATTCCATAAAGAACATTTATTCCATACTTCTAAACTGAAGATGTGGGTTTATTATACATGTTTATTTATGAGCTGAACAAGGAGCCGCTGGATTTGCTTATTTCAGTGTGGGGGAGGTGGGTCTCTGTAGGGGAGCAATCATCCTAGAGGAGGAAGCTGAGGCTGACATTTTTTGTTTGTTCACAACTACAAGGAGCAGGAGGGAATGGTTTGTCATTTCCCTGAGCCTTGCCTCTGGAAGGCCTTGGGTCTGAGGCATTGGGATCCTTAGCATAGGTGCTCACACCACACAACACCATTCCTTACACACCCAGTCATATCCTCTTCCCCACAGGGTAGGAAGGACAGAAAGGACAGCTGAGTGAGGCTCAGTGCAGGAGTGAAATCTGTTCCAAGAACATCTGCGGATTACAGGTATGTGCTGGGCCAAGCACACTGTACTGTGTGGCTTCCTGGTCAGATATCATGTCACCTTTCCCAAGTCTCTTCATCTCTCCATGTCTGTCTCCTTGTGGCTTAATCAGGGTTTGTGGTGCCATCCACTTCTCAGGGTTTATGAACAGCAAATATCAACATGTATGACTTTTTAAACACGGTGCCTAGAACTTGTGGAAGCAAAGTAAATGTTAAAATATCAATGCAGCCATAATGTTTGGGCTCAGATAGGGTCATGGAACCCCGGCAAAGACCTGGAGCTTCGGCTTTCCTTGTGTCCTAGACAGAGTCCTTGTTTCCCCCAGAAGTTAGAAATCTGTGCAAGCCAGTGAGAACCAGAGAAAACACTCAAGTACCGAAAACAAACTAGGCCTCTCATCACCCAACATCTACTTAAAAGAAAAAAAATCCTATGCTTGAGTTTCAGCCTTCATCTATCTAAAGTTAGCAATAAAATATGCCCATCAGACAGCTCCTGGGAGGATGAACCCCAAACTTAAGCAGTACTGGGCCATGAGCATCAGCTCCCCAGCCTTGTTTAACACCTCTGCTTACTAAGTGAGCAGCAATTCACTGATATTTTCTGATGGAGTGGGAAGTGACCTGACTCACACAGCAGCAGAGGAATTTGACAGCATGGGGCCTCGTTGGGACAGGTCTGTGGTCCTTTCCTGGGTGTGATAGACAGCATTAAGTATCTGGGGTCTCCTGCAGCCAGACACATCAATTTGCTGCCAGCACTGGGGACAGATCAGTTTTGTGGCATTACCTCTTCCAGAGGCCAAATCTTTAGCAGCTAGCAAAAAAAAAAAAAAAAAAAAAAATAGGAATATGTGGCTTTTGAAATGATCTTACCTATTCTCAGATGAGCATGCTCTGAGCTGTCTAGGAGACTTGAGCAAATGAAAAGGGAAAGAAAAGAAAGAGGAAAATGAAAACCCATAAATTCTTAACAGAATTTTATATGTGAGTCACAAATGACAGCCATCTCATTTCAAATAAGTTAAGAACTAGTTGTGTTAAAAAAAAAAATCCATACGTGTCTTGCAGGGTGATGCTAGGCTCTAGAAAGAGGGAAATTGGGGCTTCAGAGGCAGGAAACCACAGTCCAGACTTCCAGGTCCTGTTTTCTCCCTTCTCTAAATAAGTAGGGATGAAGAAGAATTCTTTTAAAAACAAAGTACAGAAATAAATGAATCAAAGAAATGAAGACTATTCAATTCACAACTTTTCAGCAGCATCTTCCCCTTTTGCTAGTTAACAATTAGAGTGCATTTAAAACAGAGTAAATGATCCACATTCCTCTATCAAACACCAGTATCACTAGCAGTAATTTTCTTGCCTTGTTCCATGTCTATTCCATTTCTTTCCTTCCTATTCTGAGAATTCATGTTATTCCGGCCATAGTGTTCCACCAGTGGTCCTTTAGGAAGCCCCTTCTATACTCAACTGACACTCAGCAGACACAGAGACTTGAGGAAAGTGGCTTGGCCTCAGAAGCTCATTGTCTCCAAAGTGGGAACAGATGTGAAAAATAAAAGTTTGGCGTTTATTTCAAAGAATGTGCAGAGAATGGAGTGCGAGCTGTGCTAGGCCCGTCGTCCGTGCTTTGTAGCAGTACTCCGTACACTGTTGTCCTTTTAACCACACAGTGAAGTCCGTGACACAATTCCAATTTTACTAATGAGAACACAGAACAACAAGACCCTTCCTTTTTAAGCCAAGACTACAAAGCTGGTAGATGAGGTCACCAAGATGTCCACTGTGTTAGAAAGTACAGCAAAAGAATAAAGGAAGTGAATCTATACCTAGGGCTCTATAAAGGCCAAGAGAACTCTGCTTCGTAGGGCCACAAGAGCAAAGTACATAGGAAGCAAGAGTTTTAGAGACAAGCCAGGAATGACCAGAAATGGATCTGAGAAAGCAGGTGAAAGACCATAACACTCGGAGGGCTTTTGTGAGCTAGCCTGGGGAACATGGACATGATTGAACAGCAGCTGCTAGCCGGGTAAATCACAAGGTCCAATACTATTGGAAACACACCTCTGGAGACTGAAAATGAAGGCCGAGTATAAATGGGAGCTACAGCAGCCCCATGGTTGTGAAAGGAGTAAGTCCTTACAAATACAGAAACAAGTACTGAGTTTGTATTGCATACCTGAGTCTAAGTACTTTATGAAATGACAAGATTTCCTTACACTTAATTCTGGTGGCTGGATTGTCCAAACAGCTTAGTGCCAGGGCCTTGGATAAAATCTCTGGCAACATGAAATACAGAAACGATGCATGCCAATTGTAGAGGAACCCAACAATAAGGGGAGGGCTGTTTGTGCAATAATGAAAACAGTCATGAGACCTGACCCATTCCCATGAGAAAGTACCAATCCCACCACTATGGCCAATTGTCTTCTGTTGGCTCCACCTCTTAAAGATTTTACTGCCTTATTATTGGTAAACTGTGGACCAAGGTTTTATCACACTAGACCTGGAGAGATAGCTCAGCTGTTAAAGGCTCACAACCAAAACCGTCAAGACTTCTGCTCCTAGCACCTATGTTGCCATGAAATACCACTCAGCTGTAAAGAAAAATGAAGAAGAAAGGTCAATACTGAAAGAAGAATGGCTAAAATACAATTAAAGATGTCTGAGAAAGTCATTAAGAAATTATACTATTATTTACTTACCTAAAATTACATATAATACATGTAAGTCTCTATATATAGTTTAGATGAAGCTATGCAACTTGAGCTTCCTTCTAAGAGCCATAAACTATGTGACAAAATTCCTAATACCATGAGAAAGCCCCATTCTAGTTGTTGGTCAGGAGAGTTCAAAATACCCTCTCCAAAAGAAAACAACATCAACTATTGATTTGTTTCCCTTTGTTACCTACCAGAGGTTGAAGGTAAGATCCTCTTGCTGAACACACTATACACTTTGGACACAAGACCTACCGGAAAGACGCATATGGCTTGAAAGCCTCCACTCTGAGGACTAGCTTTCACATTGCAAGAGGTTATAAATGGAGGGAAGCAACCAATAGACCCAACCAACTGTAACGCTCATGACCCACAATGATGATCACAGCATGATAAACCTTAAGAGTATAACATTGTCATACCTGGTCAGTAACCAACGGCTCTCAAACTGTACTTAATGCCCACTCACTAAGAGAGAAATCATGTTTGGTTCAAGAAACCTTCTGTTTACCAGATTACCAATTACCCAGAGCTAAAGGGGTTATAGATTAGAGAAGAATCTATTGTTGCCACTTTACTAAACTGGCATAATCCTTTCCTACGATCTAAACATTTATCCTTATATTCTCAAGTAAGTGGAGCTCTCATCACTCATCAAAGAAACTTCTCTTAGCAATAGACGGAGGCTATTGCAGAGCACCTCAACTGGTCAAAAGCAGGTAGCAAGTGATCATGGGGTATCTAGCCCCATTTACAACACAACTCTTGCACCCAACGCTCAGGAAATATCACAGAAAAGGAGATGAAAAAATTTTAAGACCCAGAGGACCAGGAAGTCTGCTGTGAGTTTGTGTCTCCCAGATATGACAGACAGTACAACACCAATGTGCATGCTAATGTGGGAGGGGAAACACTCTTGGGGCCCCATCTATAGATAAAGAACTACAGGCACCTAGCAAATGCTGGGGGCAGAAGAAATAGTCTTCCCTAGGGAAGAACTCTATAATTGATTGTTCCATTTCTAACTAGTCATCTCAGAAGTCATATACATACAAGTAACCATAAATGGATAGCAGGTTGTATTTGTATATTTAAGGGTTAGTGTGTGTGTGGTATGTGTGTGTGCACATGCGCACGTGTGTGTGACAGTAACAAAGAAAAAGCAACCATGAATTTGAGAGAGTGTGTTGTGGGAAAGGGTAATATATGGGAGAGATTTGAGAGATAATGGGGAAATGATGTAATTTCAATTTTAAAAATGTTTATTTTTTAAAGATTCTCTGACATGAATCTCTCAAGAGAAACTGTCTGAACTGAGAGTGTGATGCTCAATGGAATGTCTATGTCTTAGAATTTTGGGAGAAGCCCAGAATTCTGAAGAATAAAGAATGAGTATTGAAAACTGAGAAAAGAGCAGATAGATACATCAACCATGTAAACAGTGGCCGAAGCTCATCTAGAATACAATATCACATCCCTTACCTCCAGGCGATCTGTAAGACCAGCATGGGGACTTGTTCATGGTTTCTTTCTAGAGCAATGTTAAGGTTTCCTAGAGAACACTGGAGAGTATTGCTCTTCTTATCCAAGCCAGAAAAGATAACTTAGTGGCCTCCAAGATGATCAAGGACCAGAGTTTGAAGGAAAATTCTTGGGAGATAAGATGGGATATTTCTGAATGTGGTGAACCCGGGTCTTACATCTGGTAACAGAGAGCTTGTGGAACTTCCCATAGAGCTAGGGTATGTAATAGAGTGTTCTTGAACATGGGTGACCATGGATAGAGGAAAGAAACAATCAGTATAGAAGAGAGGTGTAGACACAAGGTATATACCCCAGAACACCCCAGACTGGGCTGCAGATTCTCAGAGATGTATTTCCAGAATCATTCACTGGTAGTTAGACCTGATGTGTTTATTTAATCACCATCTTAGGCTCAGCATGAGATAGGCCTTGAATTGGACAGGCTATGTGCAGAGAGTCCATGGCACAGTGGCAGCTGCTATGCTTTGAAAGACTGCCTTACAAGATTGGTCATTGACTGCCTGCAGTGACTGTCTTGGAATGTGATATGCTCCCACCAACCTGGGAACTGGTAGGAATGGGTTCTATTCTTTAAACTATTTCTATAAACTGTGTACATGATGTTTGATATCTGCATTCCATTTGGAAATCTGGAATATTCTTGCTATATGCAAGGATGCCGCTGTCTATACATCAGTCCCCAATAGAAGGCCTGAATATTTCATCTCTCCTGAGCCTCTCAAGTTTGGCCACGTGTCATGCATGTGGCCACAACTTGTTGCTGGAAACGAATCAGCTCCTGTGTGACTACGTGGCGATAGATCCTTTGGCATCTAATCCTGCTTCTCCTCTTTTCCTGCATTTTATCTCACATGTCTCTTCCTTTCACTGCTTTTTCTCCATATCTTTTTGTTGTAAGAAGTCTTAGCTGTGAGTACTATGCCCCGCACTGGAACTTGCGATGCCGAAACAAAGGCATCAGACGTAGGGTTGTCTCCAAAGACCCCGCCATTGCCACTAAGAGCGGTAATGCAGCGTTTGGGTGCCTGCCATGCGGAGATAGCAGATGTTGCATCTGACAGCATCCATCATGTAAAGCCATTTTTAGACTTTAATTTCTCAGTTTTCTCCTTGAGCTGATCCTGAAGAAAGTAGACTTAGCCTGAAGTGTGGGGGAGGAAGGAAGAGAGAGCGAGAGAGAGAAAGAGGGAGAGAGAGAAAGAGGAGGATGTCAAATGAAACATGAATATTCCTACCACTTTGCAGATCAAGCAAGCATGCATTTTGACCTGAGCTGGAGTGGGAGAAATACTGACCTGAGTCAAATATAAAATTTCGATAATTTTAATGTGTGAAAATGGTACTTGTATGACAGAAAGCAGCAATGGGTTCAAAAAGCCATAGTCTGAGTGGCACACTTTTAAGATTCTGGGAGTGTGTCTGAAGGGAAATTGGAGGAGAAAAACATTATTCCTTAGTTGAATGCCACAAAGTACACACAGTTCAGGGAAATCAATGTTCACAGTCTAAACACAAACAGGTGCACGACGCACGGAGGTACGAATGTCCATCTGGAGTAAAATACTGACTTAGAAATTCAGCTGAGACTTTTCTGGTCATGTGATTTTTTAAAGGATGCTCCCTAGTCTCAAAACCTCAGTTTCTGCCTTCCTAAAATATGGCCTTAAATACTAACCTCACTCCTGGAAAACAAACAAACAAACAAACAAACAAAAAACTATGAAGTGCCTGGCACATTCACGGAGCTCAGTGTGAATTTGTCTCTTCTATGACCCCCGGGCACCCACTGCTGCTTGCCCTCTTCAAAGTAAATGTTGGGAAAGATGTGACTTTATGGGATCATGTGCTTGCATAACCTTTTTTTAGTGATCTTGAGGATTTGCCTAATACTTTATAATTTATAGTTTACATTTGGCTTGTTTTGGATTTTTTCTTCTCATTTTTTAGTTCTTTGAACATTTCATATAATAACTTTTGATCATATTCACTTCCTCTCCTAACTCCTCCCAGATTCACTGCCACACAACTTGGTATCCTCTTTTTTGTTTGCGTTAATTCATCAAGTAAAAATTGTGCTGCCTACACACACCTGGATGTGTGACCTTTACTGGACGGCGGTGTGCTGACCAAGGACCTCAGTGTGACCTTCAGTGTGACCTTCAGTGTGACCTTTACTGGACAGCGGTGTGCTGACCAAGAGCCTCTACATTAAAGAAAATGGACTCTCCCTCTACTACCAACTTCTAAGGGCTCCTTACGTAGGGGTGGAACTCAGTACCTACCTCCCCACTTCATACTGGAATATTTTCTATCATGAGCCTGTGTGGGATTTATGCACACCGTCTCAGCTGCTATAAATTCATATGTGCAACTTCCCCCACTATATGCCATCCCCCAAGACCACCTTGTTTCCTTGTCATCATCCACTGACTGTGGTTCCTATAACATCCCCATTCTTTCCTCCCAGAAAATGTTACTGAACCTTGGGAGGAGAGGTGTGATATAGATGTCTCATTTAGGGCTGAGCATCCAACAGGATCTTATTCTCTGCATCTAGACCAGTTGTAGATCTCTGTGTTAATCACCATTTACTATGGAAAGAAGCTGATCTGATAGAAGGTTGACAAATTTATTAGAGACAGGTGCTGTGACCAACACAGATTTGGGATTGACCACACTGGGATGACAGGGATTAAAAAAGAAATAACAGCCGGGTGGTGGTGGCGCACGCTTTTAATCCCAGCACTCGGGAGGCAGAGGCAGGCGGATCTCTGTGAGTTCGAGGCCAGCCTGGTCTACAAGAGCTAGGTCCAGGACAGGCTCTAACAAAGCTGCAGAGAAACCCTGTCTTGAAAAACCAAAAAAAAAAAAAAAAAAGAAAAGAAAAGAAATAACAGACACACATACAAAAATACAGGGATTGGGTGGATTGTAAACTCTGGTGGAGACATACCAATGGGAACTCAGCCATTTATCTATTATATACAATAAGAATGAGCAGACAGTGTGAAACTAATTTTGATAGGAGGTTTTTGTAGGACTGCAATCCTCTTGGGGGTGCCTCAGTCAATACCTACAGCATAACAGGGTCAACACCAATATGCTGATCTGAAAAAAAGCTTTGTTTTTTCTTGGAGCCTTATAGGGGAAGGCCTTACCAGTCTCATGGGTTTGAGGCATTGAGATCCTTATCATGGCCATGCCCATGTTAATAATAGACATTCACTCAGAACTTTCTCTGCCTCCTATAGACAGAATCTCATTCTGGCAACCCCAATTGGTTTGCAAGTCACTAGGTACTTAATATAACCTTAAACTCATGGCAGTTCTCTTGGCTCAGCCTCCTGGGTGCTGAGACTATAGACACTGAATCTGAGATTCAGATCCATGAGATCTAGTTCCTGTATTGTCTTTTGTAACTTGGTTGTGAATCCAACAGTAAGCTGTGCTCAGTTCCTGCCTCCTCTCTAATATGGTAGTAGGGCAGCCATAGTATGTCCCACTACCCATCACTGGCTATCATTTTTCTCAAAGAGAACTTGCTGTGAGATAGTGCTCTTACACACTGTAAAGACTTCTCACTCATATTAGTTAAATAAAATGCTGATTGGCCAGTAAATAAACAGGAAGAATAGGTGACACTTCCAGAGTAAGAGAATTCTGGGAAGAGGAAAGGCAGAGATTCAGTCTCCAGCAAGATGCAGAAGAAGAAACATGAGAACAGGTCACTGAGAAAAGGCACCAAGCCACGTGGCTAAACATAGTCAAGAATTATGGGATTGATTTAAGTTGTAAGAGCTAGTTAACAATAAGCCTCAGCTAATAGGCCAAACAGTTGATAATTAATATAAGCCTCTGTCTGTTTATTTGGGACTGAATGACTGCAGGACTAAGTGGAACAGAAACTTCTGTCTCCAAAACTCAGTTTGAATATTCTTTCCTATTAATTGCACTTATGATTACAGATTGGATTTTATTTTTTTTCAGTGAGAGCAGAAACCTTCATATCCTTCTAAAGCACAGTTCTATCATGTCTTGCATGCTATGGATGTGTAAAATAATGGATTCAAACAAAACAAGAAGAGGGAGGTATTTTTGCAAGTCAAGGCACCATCCCAAGCCACTTACTAGAGGCACAGGAGGTTTGTGAGCACCAGAGAACTCAGTGCAGTTACTTGGCTGCAAGACACAAAAGTGCCTGGCTCCCCCTAGAAACTGCCAGCCAGTCTTTCTGCCAGCAGAAGTTGGAAACAATCCTTCTCTACAGCTCTTGGGTTTCCCTCTTACATTTCCCACTGCATATGGAGTCTTAATTAGAGAGACTTCAGAGCCAGTAGAAAAACAGTTGGAAAATACACTTTGAGTAAACTTTCATTTTCTCTGCAATTCATTTTTCTCTACTGAGCATGAGGAAGACAGACTCGATCAGAGGGCCTTACTCTTGGATGCACCTAAAGTCATCTGGGAGTGTTTAAAAATACATATGCCCAATTAATTCAGACTTTCCGGGTAGTTTTCCAAGGCTCCCTGGATGGCTCTAACAGGAAATTACCACCAAGTTGGATGATGCGAGTGGCTTTCTATACCTCCAGCACTCAGTTAATGGCCCTTTATTTAAAACATGACCATAAAGAAGTTAGGCTGGCAGCCAGTTAATCACTAGTGTTTCTCGTTGTGTAGTATCTCATATGAACCACACCAGCCATAGTATGATTTTAGGAACTTCTCTAATGCTAAACACCTAGAACATAATACACAAATCTAAGCCAGGAAGGTAGACTGCAAAGGCTTTCAGGGCCAGGTACAGAAACATCCAGTGTAATAGAGGCTAATAGTGAGGCTTGTGGGGTGAGAAATATGAACTCTACGCATAAACATTTAGGTATCCTCTCCCCTCCCCTCCCCCTTTTCTCCTTTCCTTTGTTCCTTTATTAGTAAACACTGGGTTGGCCAAATCGACTAATTTAGCCATTAGTCACCTGCTTGAGACTCCTATCCAAAACATTCTAATACCATGAAAAACCTAAAATTACAAATATCTTTTCTCTTTACCAGATATTCAAAAGACACCACCTCTGAAGGTACGCCCCTTTGCTGAAGACCGAGTACTTCAGACAAAGGACTTGGAGGAAGCAAGCTAGATCTGACCTGGAAGCCTCCTCTCTGAGGATTATCTCTCATAGTCTTGGAAGGTGCTATGCAAGCTACCAAGAGAGAGAAGTAATCAATAGTTCTACCCAGCTTGGATACCTAAGAACATCCACAATGACCAGAATGGCAGGATATTGCCAAAGGTGAAGTAACGGCACTTATATCTTAGGGCTAACAAACAGCTAAGTGTACGTAAGGACCGCCCTATAGGACAGCATTCTTGCCTAGTTGATGTAGGTGTGTCTTCTATCTATCTGATGATTTCATTGGTTAATTAATAAAGAAACTGCTTGGCCTGATAGGTTAAAACATAGGTGGGTGGAGTAGACAGAACAGAATGCTGGAAAGGAGGGAAGTTAGTCGGATGCCTCAAGCAGTAGCCATGCTTCTCCTTTCCAAGACAGACGCAAGTTAAGATCTCTCCTGGTAAGCGACCACCTCGTGGTGCTACACAGATTACTAAATATGGGTTAAAGGAAGATGTGAGAATTAACCAATAAGAGGCTGAAACTAATGGGCCAGGCAGCGTTTAAAAGAATACAGTTTCCATGTAATTATTTCAGGTGTAAAGCTAGCCGGGTGGCGGGACACAGCCCCGCCACTCCATCTATACCTAGTGTTGTGAAGCTAGCCAACTAGCACTGTCAAACTAGCTAGTGAGGCCATGGACCCTAAAAGAGAATCTGTTACTGCCACCTTCCTAAACCAGTATTGCTCTAACTTCATGCTAATTATTTATCCTTATCCTTGCAGGTAAGCATAGTTCTTACCCTCCATCAAAGAAATGGCCTTTTTTTGCAGCAGACAGAGATAATTGCAGAAATATACAGCTACTTAGAATGCAGGGAACAGTTGGTTATAGATACATACACAATAGATACATCTGCAATACAACCCGTACATCTAAAGCTCTGGGAACATCACAGAAAAGGACATAAAGATTATAAGAGTCAAAGGACCAGGACATCTGTCACAAGATTGAGTCCCCTATATATTACAAGGAAACTGCACCCATGTTATTTCAACAATATGGCAGCCTAATCAAGACCTTTCCAACAACAATACCAGCAGACATGCCAGTGTGGATGGGGGAAATTTCACAATGTCTCGCCCCTGGATGAAGAGTCATAAGCAACGAATGAAGTTTCTCTGGTCTTTATCGAAGAGGAAGAACAATCCTCTCCAGTGATGAAACCCTCTAATTGGTCACCCAATCCCAAGTTGTGAAAACACACACATACAAGTAACACTAAATGAACCCAAACTCGTTATATTGCATTTACAAATTCATATGTTATACATTTATAGCTAAAAAAAAAAGAGGCCAAAAATTTAGGAGAGAATAGGAGACACAGGAGGAGTTGGAAGGAGGGGAAATTGTATAAATATAACATGCATGAAATTCTCAAAAATGATAAAGAACTTTTTAAAAAGAAGTCATCTTCTTAAACAACAACAGAAAGGCACCATCTCTTCTACAGTTTACATTGCACTGAGCAATGAAACTGAAGACAGAATAGAACAAGAGAAAGGACTGCTGCAAACCCACTTAGCTGTTTCTTTCACGTAACTCTATGATGATACATATCAGGGTCCATCACTGCACATCCTGTGTTGGCCTACTTGTTCTTTGATCTCCTTATAGTATTCTGTCTCTCTTTCTGGGTTAAATGTACCTCTCTCCCACACATACTTTTGAAAAGCAAGCTCTTCTGTTGACGGTGCATCCTATAGCTTCTGGAAGAGGACTTTATTTCTTCAGTGTTAGAAGTTCTTAGCCTTCTGGTCTCTGACTCGGCATGCTAATCCCATTATTGACCTTTTGGGTTAGGTAATTATTTAGAATCCAGGATCTGACCTGCAGATTGCAAAGATATTTACAAAAGCTCTGAGCTCTACTCATTAGATAACAGTAAACAAGCCCTTTCTCCCCAATACATACATATACATGTGATGATCAACATGCTTCCAAATACTGCCAAGTATCTCCTGGGAGACAAAACACCCTGGATGAAGGAAGCTCCGTTGCTTTTCAGGAACACAATATCCCAGACCCATCTGGAAATAGTACAGTAAGCTCCATCAGTCTGGGGGCTAGCCAGCATTATAACCCAGCTTCCAAAGGAGAAGCCCCAGCTGAAAGGAAGCAAGCTTTCAGAAGATCAGCTGTATTGGTACCATTTAATTGTAAATTTGGGCAGTCTCAGCCTAGGGAAGTACAGAATGCTTCTCGCCTTAGGCACCGATATTGTATCAGATAATAGCAACCTGAGAGACATCTGGGTTTGTGGCATGTGTGGCCGCTCACTGGATTGTTTTGAATTAATGTGGAAGCTATAAATAAAGTGTTCTCTCTTTGGGAGTCTGGCTTTGATCTATTGTTATCCTCCCTTTTCAGTATTCCTTAAAGGCAATTTTCATTCAGATTCTTCATCAGCAAAGCTGGCGGACTTCAATAATTCCACTCAAAGGCTTCCCTTACTTTTTGCACACAGTCCCATGTCAATCAACTGAGCGGCCCTCTCTCCTCAGTGGCTGTCCCACAAATTCCCCTGGAGAATAGAAGATGGATGGACTAGGTTGAGGTAACCAGGATAGACACGTAATTCAAGGAGAGTAAGTTTTATTGACATTTCCTCCTGTGTTGAGGTTATTGAATAACTGTGATATAACGGCTGCAATCACAAGTCTTCAAGCCCCCGAGGAAGCGACACAGCAGAGATGTGTCTCCTGTTGTGGGAAGAGGCAAGAGACAGAATGCTTGCCTCTAGTTTGGTTGTTAATAATGAAGCTTTGTGTCAGCAGACTGATCTTTGTAATTGTTGAAATCCACACATGAAAGATAACAAGAGCTTCCACTGTTACAGACAGTCATGAATCCAAAGTCATTGAGAATTAGTGCATAAATGGTTATGGAAGCGAGAGAATGAGTTTCCCCATAAATAATCTCAGCCCTGTCCCTTTCTTGTTTTGGAGAATGCATGCATCTAAGACTCAGTTTTCTCATAGATACAATGAGAATAATCATGTTCCATTCGGACATTACCAGAAGCTTTAAAAATCTGCTATAAAGAGTGCCTGTCATAATGCCTGGTCTCTCCTCTTCCCTTTCCTTCCCTTCCCTTTCCTCCTCTTCCCTTCCACTGTCCTTTTTTCTTTCTTATACATGGTTTTGCTGGGTAGCATAGGTTGGCCTTATACTTATAATCTCACACCCTTAGCCTCTGAAGATTCTTGAAACACTCATTGTTAGCCTCACCTTTGTGTTTCTCCTCCTTTTTCTTCTCCTGCTCCTGCCCCTCTTCCACAGCAGCAGCAGCAGCAGCAATGCAGCAGTAGCAACAGCAGCAGCAGCAGCAATGCAGCAGTAGCATTTCTTAGATAAATAGGTTAGTGGCTGTGTACTGTACTCATCCTTACTCATGATAACAAAGGTTTGGAGATCTTTTCCATCAGACATTGAAAGAGACTTATTGTAAGTTTATCCATTCAAGAGACCATGGTGGAATTCCCTGATGACCCAGTTTCTTGCAGACATTCCATGGCTGACTCACATGACTTAAACCAAAGATCCTGAAGGATTGTGGAAGCACAGTATATGCAAAGAGCACTGCCTTTTTATTCCTCACAGAGCCTAAATATGAATTCATGGAAGTTGAAGACTTGAGTTGGTTTCAAAAGTAGTGCAAACTCATGCATAGGCTATAGCCAGTGAACATGGATGCTCATAGAATCCAGTTCTGCCTCTGTCAGTTAAGAACCCTGGGATGTGCATTGTCTCTGAGCCTCATAAACTTACTCTGAACCCATGGACTGAATATTGTAATTTTAGAGGTGATTATATTCTGGGTTAATTTTCAGAAGGATTTGTCACACAGTCCTCAAGCAGAAAGGTGTGTTTGTGAGAGTCTATCATTTGGACATGTTCTTCAGACTAGAGCTCTGAGATGCTGCAGATCAAAAGAATTGTCTCACCTCAGACAAGAATGAGACACCAGTGAGAGCAGGTACCTTTCCTCTCATTCATCTCAAGTGGGGCTAGGGTAAGGGTGGACTAGAGCAGAGACTGCACTAAGAGTATGAGCTGAAGATAGAGCTGTTTCTAGGCACAAAGATAAAAGTCCCACCGGGTAGAGAGGAAGGACGTTCAGAAGAGATAATCAAGAGAGCCAGTTCGTTAAGCACAGCAGAGGAAATCTCTGGACCAGAAATCAGGAAGAAGACTTTGAGGGTAAACGTTGAGTCAGAACCATCCTCTGATAGTGGAGCCGATGTGTCATTGGGAGCCAAGGTTATGTATGGAATTGCAAACTCTTCATCTTTGGCTCAGACAAGAAGAGCTGTAATGCTGGTTTTGTTGGAAGGGCATAAATACTGTGAGAAAACACTTAACAGAAATGAAGGATTTTAGTCAAAGAACAAGCCCTGCTTCAAAAGTGCTGTTATAGGTCCTAAACAAGTCTTTGTGGGAGCCCATAGAAGTGGCTCCACTCCATCTTGACTTAGGGTTAATGAATTCAAGCTTGGTTTTTCTCCGTCAAGGTCAAACAACAGGCCTAAGGTGAAGTTACCATATGTCTTGCCTAGATAACAGGATGTTTGGCCTAAGGTATAGCTACTGGATGTTTTGCTCCTCAATGTTTTGAACTCTTTGTTTCTTATGTCAGTATTTTTTAAAAAAAAAAAAAAAACAAAAAACCTTTTTGTGCTCCCCTTGGCTTGGGATGTAAAAAACAAACTTGAGGCTGCAGTATTCACTGGCAGTCCTCCCAAATATATCATGTCTGTTAGTTCTGTGTCTCTGTTATTTCTAGCTGCAATTTCTCCATCCACACACCTCCATCCTCCCTCCAAATATGGAAGAATTAGTCAGGTGGCAACCGATTAGTCGGGCGGGAACCCACAAGTCTTGAACTATTACGCTGTCCTCTATAGAATCAAGTTATTGATTCTGGTACCCAAAGTTGTTCTGTCAGTAACTTGGGAAAGCTAAGTCTGTCTAATGTTCTTGTGATATAGTGAGGGGCTGCTATCCTTTCAGAAGTCTCCATGCATCTAAGATGCAGGGTCACCTTCTTAAAGCAAAACTAGTAATTAACGCACAATACTCAAGGAATGTATTTTCTTTTATCATCAAATTTGGTACCCTTTGTCTGTTCAACCAAGTGAGGCTAATGCCTCCATCTTCCCTGGGGAAAATAAAACACACTGTAGGGAAATTCAATTTTAGCCCCGGAATGATACAATACCATTCTGCCTGTCCAGACGATGGGATGCCTGCCCTATTATACACACTTGAGATGTTCATTGAAGGCTCTTGGACACCCATGGGGAAATAAAAGTAACAACAAGCTCACTTTTCAGAGACTTTGGAGACTTTTCCTCATTTGGACAAGGTGTGGGATGAATTTTAAACTCAAGTCTGTGCTTACTGAGTTTGAAGCAAATTGGAATCTTGACCACGAGCAATGAAGGTGACTGATCTAATTTGAAGGCTGTGCGCAGGCAAATAAGGGCATGTGAGCTTCTGTGGACCTGTGTTTTCATGCTATCAAAACCCAAGGGAAAGGAAGGACGGATTTACCTTCAGGGCAGGACTGGTCTCCCAGAAATGCCAGCAGCTGTCTCCAGCTTAATAATGATGTTACACTGTGGGTCTATAGCCCTGTAACCCTTAAAAATTACTTGATGAAAATATAAATACACAATGGCAAGTTCACAAGGAAAAGCAATAGATGTTATATAAGCTAATCTTTTGATCAACTATAATAGGTTAAAACAATTGCTTCTCTCTTTTCCGTGTCCCTTCTGCTGTCTGTGTTCCTTCCTCCTCATTCGGCATAGATGTATCTGTAAAATTTGACACATAACATATTCAAGGTTAACATTATTATCACCATTCTGAATGAAGTTATACAGATTTTTTTAAAGGCTAAATTGTATGACCTGTTAATTAGTTAAAACATGGAAGGTTAACATTTGTCTACATTCAAAATGTTTTCTGCTATTTCATCTTTAATGGCATCAATCAGCCGTGGCACACTAGAAGAAACATAAAAGAATAAAACTTCAAGGAAATGTTGAGTTCAAAATCACTTTCTAAGTGGTCTTTGGGATTGAACAAGGATACTGTGTATTTAGTGGTTAATGGGTATATCTTCAAAACAAAAGTCAACCTAGAGATGGTTTCCTATAAAAAAAATGATGGTAACATGGCAGTACTATACTTTAAATAACCTGTGGCTGGTCATTTGACAGAGGTTGGCTTATAGATCCCTGGCATTGTCATCATGTGGGAACTTGTGGGATAGTGTTTAGACTATGATCCTACTAAATTAAAACCCATCTTTTCACAAGGTCTTGGTGTGATTCTTGTGTTCTTTCAACTTTAAGGTGTGGTAGTTTAGTGCCTTAAAACACAAACAAAGTGCCTTTTTCATTACCTGCCATAGGGTAACCCCCACCAGAAGCCACAACATAGATTCTCTTAAAGCAGAAAAGAAAGTCTTTATTGCCAGCCAGCAGCTGCACAGGGAACTTGCCCAAATCATGAGGCCCTAACTCTTATAGCCCTTTGTCTTTATGCACATAATACACATCCTGGATCTTGGTTGTCACACTTCAGTTATAAAGAAGCAGAACTGGAGAAGTGAAGTAGTAAGGTTAGGACAAAGAGGAACTTTTTACACAGGGCTTTCCTGGAACTATGGACTAGGTGTTTGGCAGGTTTTGTGGCCTACTTGCTGGGTTTTAACATCAGAATTGTGCCCTTATTGTGGCATCAACTGGGCTAAGGACTGGCAGTCTGTTACATTCCCAGCTGGTTCTATGGGAATGAATCAAATGATGGACTCATCTTAAGGCAAGGGGTCATAGAATCCCCTCATCACTAACAATGTAGCAGAATTTATGCTTTGCTTTACATAGTGAAGTAGACGGTTGAGCAATCAGGGGCCTACAGTGAGGGCTAGAAGCAAAAGAATTAATGGCCCAGCAAAGCCTGTGAATAGTTAACCAAGGGGACCAGGAATTATCAGATTCTTGGTATGCCTTTTCTCTTTTCTTAAAATGGTCTCTAATTATCCCTGATGGTAAAATAAAAGCAAGAGGTTTCTTACAGTGCCATACAGAGACCTTCTTATTTCATGAAGAGGAGGTCCAGTTTTCTGTGATTCTAAAAACCAGCCTTCGCTGAGGAGTCTACCTGGATTTAGAGGCAGGAAACAGAATTTTCCAGATGACCTAGGTCTGTGTCCACTTGACCACTGAGTTTCTTAAAGTTTAATTCCTTACAATTTTTGAGTGCATTGAGAACTCAAGTCTTCAACTTCCATGAATTCATATTTAGGCTCTGTGAGGAATAAAAAGGCAGTGCTCTTTGCATATACTGTGCTTCCACAATCCTTCAGGATCTTTGGTTTAAGGCATGTGAGTCAGCCATGGAATGTCTGCAAGAAACTGGGTCATCAGGGAATTCCACTCTGGTCTCTTGAATGGATAAACTTACAATAAGTCTCTTTCAATGTCTGATGGAAAAGATCTCCAAACCTTTGTTATCATGATGTCTGCCTCCACTAACAGAGGACTGAGCATGGATATGGCTTACAATACATTGTGAAGGCCAGAATCTATGCTCGGTGGACCCTACCCTCTTTTCCATTTTAGATAAACTCCTGTGGTATGACATGAACAAGGATGTAGCCGAGTGGAGTCTCCTTCAATGCAAACAATTCAGAAAGAGGCCCGCTTGGTTAAGCCTTTGATGCAAATAAGCCAGGTAGTCTCTGGAGCCTGGAAATATAAGAAGCTGCCATTCCTAAAGTTAACCTCCCGTGTATGACTACAGGAATCTGTATAAAGGGACCTATTTAAGGGGTATCTTTGTGACATTTTTCAGGTACTTTTTCTTGGTGGTCCCCCAGAGTGAGCTGTTCCCATTTACAGTTGTTAGGTTTGGAAGTAGAGCTTATTGTTTGATTAATTCAAACCCCAACATAATATGGGAGTTATGCATCTCTCCCATGGGGAGATAGATAATGAAGACAAAATAGGACAATTCTGGTCACAGGGCTCATAGTAGTCTTATCCTTAGCTGGTCAGAGCTCCTGTTAACAACCCACCTATTGTTGTTTTTTGTAGCCTGATGTGGGAGAGTCTTCTGTTTGAGTTGATTTCATTGGCTAATAAAGAAACTGCCTGCCCCATTTGATAAACCGCCCCTTAGGTGGGTGGAATAGACAGAACAGGAAGAAGGAAGTGAGGTAGATGGCTCAGTCAGATGCTACGCCTCTCCTAAGTTAGACAGACTGCCATACCTCTCCTAAGGGAGCCAGACGCAATGAAGCTCCAGCCCAAGATGGATGTACGCTAGAAACTTCCCGGTAAGGCACCACTTTGTGGTGCTACACAGATTATTAGATATGGGTTAATCAAGATGTGAGTAAGAGGCAGAAAATAATGGGCCAGGCAGTGTTTAAAAGAATACAATTTGTGAGTTGTGATTTCGGGGCATAAGCTAGCTGGTGGCTGGGAGCCTGGCGGCGGGAAGCCGGCCCGCAGACCCTCACTACAGAATGGGCTGAAAATAATGGGCCAGGCAGTATTTAAAAGAATACAGTTTCCGTGTAATTATTTCGGGTAAAGCTAGCCAGTGGCCGAGAGCCGGGCATTACAAAAAGCAGGCCTGCCCGTAGCTCCTCACTACAGAATGGCGCCCACGTGGATGACTGGATCCACAGATAGCTTGAGAAAGCTTGGGAAAGACTAGAGTAAAGCATGTTTTCTTGATAACAGCAACTTCTCAGGTCTGAGCAAGCGCTCTCATCTAAGAGAGGCTTCCTGACTCAGCTTCAGCTGCAAAACCCTGCGGCTCATTAAGAGGTCCTGCCACAAAACACTTAAACGGTGTTGATGAAAAGCTGAACGCATGCTTTTCAGTTTTCAGCTGTAGCAGGAAAAAAGTTGTGCTGTTTTAAAATGCTGGCTTTCTGGGCCATCCTGCCAGGGCAAACTCTGACTCTTTCAAGCAGGCAGTCCTGACTACGGAGCTTTTGAGTGTTGTTTGACACTGCTGCAGCTTGCTTGCTGGCAGGGACCTTGAACTGCCACAGAGTTGTGGTGATAAACATGGGTACAGCCAGTACCTCTGCCATGAGGCTGGAAAGCTAAGGAATGGGCTGGATCTAGCTGTCAAAGCCACGGCTCTAGTCCTACCGATATTGTTTGGTAAATTAAAGACTCATATAGTCAGAAAAAGAGAGATATACAGTAAAAGAAGGATTCAAAGTCGAAGAAAAGTCAAAATGGTTTACAATGTGTTGGAAATATATGCAGGCTAAAAATTAAAGTTCTTAAGAAAAAAAAAAAGGAAGCAGTTGGGTGTGGTAGTACACACCTTTAATCCCAACACTTGAGAGGCAAAGGTAGATTGTCCTCTGTGATTTCAAGGGGCAGAAGTGGATTGACCTCTGTGACTTCAAGGTGTGGTGCATACACCTTTAATCTGAATGCCTGGGAGGCAGAGACAGACAGATCTCTGTGAGTTCAAGGTGTGGTAGCAGACACCTTTAATCCCAGCACTTGGGAAGCAAAGACAGTGGATCTCTGTGAGTTCAAGGACAGCCTGGTCTAAAGAGTTATTCCAGGACAAAGATATAAAGAGAACCTGTCTCAGAAAATAAAAGTAAAAAATAAATGAAATAGAGGCTAAAATAAAGCTGCACAAAGATGGAAAATACACAGAGAATCTTGATGCTGTATACTATTATGCTCTCTTTGAATTGTTTGAATGCTGAGGAAGGAGCAACAGCTGCTAAAAGATATTTGTTTATAAATGCTGCTGAACCAATCCAAGAAAGATATCTTAAAAATACCTTGACTTTAAAATTTGGATCTAAGGACATAATGCTTTGGAAAGGAGTTTCTTTTGTTTTTACAGAAAATGAAACCCTGCGGATTGCTTCTATCCCAATGTGGTATGATAGACCACACCCTCCTGAAAGGTTGCTGTGAACAACTTCAGAAAATTACTTCACCCAACTGATGACTAAGATGAACCTGGCACACAGGTTACATTATGAAAGATCTGATTAACAGCGTCCCCATTCAGCAGGAAGCAGTTTGGAGAGAAATAACTGCGCCCATTTTCCCAAATATTGTTTATAAATGTTCTTTTACATTTAAAGGGGGATATGATATAGATATGAATAATTTGCATTGGTATGGATTTTAAGGTCAATTTTGTTATATGTATATGTATTTCTGATACTGATTAATGTATTGTGATTGTGTAGTTCATTTAAAAATGTAATGTATATAGGTTGTTAATGGATAGTTATCAATATTCGTAAAACTTGTAGTTATGTTAGTTAGATTTTCTAGCTATATAGAGATATATTTAAGTTACATAGGCATTCTTCATATCTTTCAAAGACTCCAGAATATTCCATTTAAATGTTTTAATAACTGAGGACTTTTCATGACAATGAGACATGTCTGCTCCTGGCAGCACCAATCTACTTCAAAAGGAAGATGGGCATCAAAGAGGATCCTTATTGAGTTTGATAGCCATTTGGGCAAGAAACTGCTCTTGCCTGGACTATTGCATAAACTGGACATAGAGAACCCTCAGAGAGAGGACTGCTGAACTTGCCTAAAAGTGAGATGATCTTTCGGGATTCCTGATTCATGAAAGAGTCTGCAAGACATTCTGCAGGACACAGCAGAAAGTGATTGAATTGTCTTTGAAATTTCTTGCTTTATGGAAATGTCTGCTGGAAACTATGGGCCTGAAGGCTGAAAATGGATGCCCCAACGGTACAGAGGAACTTTGGGTGACTGTCCAGGCAGCGAGATGTCTCTGTCATTTCTAGAGTTTTGTAAGTTGCTTACTTCTTATTTACTTAGGTAATATTATATCCTTCTGGAGTCTTTGATGGAGTTGAAGAATGGATAGATAGTTAAAGTTTTCCTTTGTTATGATAAAAGATAAAATGGATATAAGTATTGTAACTAATTCTTACTTGATAACTATTTTGTTATATGTAATTTTACTATGTTAAAGTTAAAGCCTTTCTTTTATTGTTTAAACAGAAAAAGGGGAAATGATGTGGGAGAGTCTTCTGTTTGAGTTGATTTCATTGGCTAATAAAGAAACTGCCTGCCCCATTTGATAAACCGCCCCTTAGGTGGGTGGAATAGACAGAACAGGAAGAAGGAAGTGAGGTAGATGGCTCAGTCAGATGCTACGCCTCTCCTAAGTTAGACAGACTGCCATACCTCTCCTAAGGGAGCCAGACGCAATGAAGCTCCAGCCCAAGATGGATGTACGCTAGAAACTTCCCGGTAAGGCACCACTTTGTGGTGCTACACAGATTATTAGATATGGGTTAATCAAGATGTGAGTAAGAGGCAGAAAATAATGGGCCAGGCAGTGTTTAAAAGAATACAATTTGTGAGTTGTGATTTCGGGGCATAAGCTAGCTGGTGGCTGGGAGCCTGGCGGCGGGAAGCCGGCCCGCAGACCCTCACTACAGTAGCCTCTTTCAGCAGTGTGTGGTAGAACCACAGGGTGACATTGGCAGCCTTCACTGCCATAAGGCTGATGAGGACTAAAGGAGACGGGTCTTTACACGTTACTTCCAGGTTCTGGAGCCAATCCTTTTCACCCTCTTAAGATTGTCAGGCTTGATCTGGTGGGCAAATTTAGACAGGGCAATGACATGGCCTCTTGAGTCATCTGATGAATAGTCCTTTGGGATTGCTGCAGGGCCTGTAAGGATTTGAGAAAGACATGGTTAGTAATTTCTACCTTATGAATATCTTTTAGCTTAGGAAAGAGATGGGGAGGTCTCACAAACATAATTTCAAATGGGGCAAAATGTTCCTGATATGGCGTACACCTGGCCCCTTGGAGGGCAAATGGTAGCAGGTTAGATCAATTTTAGACATTCTCAAGAACAAATTTAGTTAAAGTTTCTGTCAGTTTCCTATTCATCCTCTCTATCTGTCCTGAACTTTGTGATCTATAGAAACAATTTAGTTTCCAATCAACCTTTAGGAACTTTGCAAGATTCTGTGAAACTTTGCCCTGAAGACCAAGCCATTGTCAGACCCCAGGGAGAGGGGCAATCCAAACACAGGAATCAACTCTTGGGGGAGTTTCTTGGTGACCACTGAGGCTTTCTAGAGAAGGTGTCTATGAAAACTAACAGATACTAATAGGAGAACTTATAGAAATACTTATGGAACTGTGGGTTTTATCTCTGTAAAGTCCATTTCCCAGTGTTCTCTGGGAGTACTTCCTCTGGTGTGGATTCCTTCCAAGGACTTTCCTCCTTCTTTGGGGTTCCCTTGTGCATATAAAGGGATATGGTATCTAAGAAAATGGCAGTGCTTATTGAAAACTGACTCAGAGATAGTGTATCAAGCACAATAAATTCGTCATTTTATTTAATTTATCTAATAACTGAAAGTGGGTTAATGATTTATATTATTACTTATTTTATATTTTATAGAGGAAGAATGAAGTTTGTGGAGATTAATGGCAACTTCAAAGTCAGTCAGGTGATGAGTCATGAGTCTGGGGTTCAAACCTAAGTAGGACATTTTATTGTCTTTCTAGTTCCAATAAAATAATATTTCAAAAATGTGCATAGAGCCATGTGCTTCAGGGAATCTGTGAGCTCCACAATATTGAACAGCAGCCTCGCATGACACACCATTGCATTCCTATTACCTACTGGCAGAAGGTAACTTATTACTAGATATCTATACTATTTAATATGAACTAAGAAATAAATTGAGCCCAATAATTAAGCAGTGTCAATAATAATGTTACAAAAGGACATTAATTGATTCTACCCGAATATATGGAAGTGGACACACAGGATCACGTTTCAAATATTTCTGGCCCACTCCCTGAAAAAAAAAAGCAACTTGGATCAAATCAATGCTCCAGCATACACAAATTGAGAATTTAGTTTTCCTGTACTCTTCAAACTTATCAGTTTCATAACAGGAAAAATAAGGTAGAACATTAAATGAACCTAAATAGATATGCCAATAAAATGCATCATACAATCCTAGATTGGATCCTGAAGGGGGTTTCTGGCCATAGACATAACTATAAAAGTGATGGCTGGAACCACTGGGGATAGCTGTATGTGGACTGCCTGATATTAAGTTACAGAATTGTGCTGAGGTTAAATCATGAAGCCAACTGAGGGTGACCATCTTATTTGAGTTGTACTGGGGAAGGCCTCTAGTCTTAGCAGATGCAAGCTGAAGATCTTCAAGATCACAGATCATTTACACACGTAGCTCCTTCTTAAAAGGCAGGGAGAAAAAGTGGAGAGAAAAATAAATTAGATGTGACTCAAGGTTAACTTATGAATCTGGACCAAATAAACGTGTGTTTATTACACTACTTTTTTAAAATTTTTTCTGTATGTTTGAAACTTCAGAATCAATGATTGTCCCCTGACTTTCACATGTGTTTCATGTCACATCTATGACGGTACTCCAATGAAAACAAACACACACACATATACACATACACATGATTAGACATACAAATTTTTTTCTCTCTGAAATATGAATGGTTGAAAAAAAATGACTTCTGCTTGGAAAGGGGGTTGTGTTGAAAATATTTGTCAGATCAGAGTACATACAGTCAAAAGGAAGCTAGGGACTCGAATGAGTTGAATGTGCAAAGCCAAGCTGTTTGCAAAGTAGATTCTAGAGCAGATACACAAAGAGAAGTGGGCTTGAGGGGCGGTGAGTTTCTAGAATCAAACGCAGGATAGAGTCATTTCATCAAGCATCTTTACCATGTCTTTCCCAGTAGCCTGGCATCCCTGGAGAATCCTCTCTTCCTCTGCTATTTAAATTAGTTGGGTAAGTTTTCATTCCTTGAACTACTCATTTTTTCTGCTAGTATGACCTCCCGTTCTTCACTTTGTCTGTATCCTATCATAGAATCCGCATCCTCTCCCAGGACACTGACTCTTGTATATTCAGTCATACTCTGCCTCAGATGGTTGTTACGAATTCAACCTCATTGACAAATCTCTGATTACTGGGTGCAGCCCAATCGATGAGAACCTTTATGGAACTAAAGCTCAGCTCACATGCTTGTAGCCTCTGGGCATTAACTCACCAGTGTCTTCTATCTCCAAGACCTCACCTAACAAACCCCTGTGCCTTTTAACTTCTAAGCCTGTCTGGACCCCAGATCCTGTGAATGGTATTGTGACTGAATTTACTGTTTCTTAGGTTATTGAGTCAACTGATGGGATGGTTGCATTTTTTGTATAGTGTTTGCCTTGTAGATTCTGAGAACCAGGGACAGAGGTTTTAGTTTTTACATTTTTATTTTCCAAGTAATATCTGTTTATAGCACAACTGGGGAGACAGAAGAGGAAAGGGTTAAACCATTCAAAATAATTCTAAGGTTCAGAATCAAGTGCCATATTAGTCTTTTGAGCCCCTTGCCTTTCTGAGTCGGAAGGACACAAGTCAGATTATTCACCATAGATAAATCATAACATTCATTTTTATTAAATAAAAATCTTCTCACTGAATTTTAAAGGTTATTTTAAATCATGTTCTTAATATGCATGTGATATAAAATATCATATTTGTAAAAATATATGAATAAATAAAACAGTTAAGGATCCTATTTTGATTTTACATTTGGTTTTCACTGTTTACTAATACAAATAACTCAGGGGTGAAAATCTGTGTGTGTTTTAGATTCCTGATGCAAACTGACAAATTTGATTTCACAGTTGCCCTTTTTATTTGCTCTGTGCTTCCTTTATTGGCAAGGAAGGTCCCCTCTTTTCTTGGACGGCTGTCATTGTCATTGCAACGTTGACAAATTCAATCACTGAAAACCTAGAAACTCCTGTATGTGTTTATGGAGACCAGTAGGGTTGTAGTTTTCGCCTGTGATGAGATTTTCAGCAGGGAATTAAATGAGCACTGGGCTTTATTTTGCCGGATGATGGTCACGTGTGGATTTCTACAATGGTGTGAGTCGTGTCTTCAGCTTAGAATTTCAAATTAAATTCCACTCCACAATGTAAGGCAAATGTCAGTGCTATGCGTGAACTGTTAACATCTCAGAGTTTGGCCAAGTCCCTCAAACTCAGAGCTAAGCTCGAGCTGTTCTGTAACTAAATGGAGGGGGTGTTGGATGACATAGGAGTGATGATTGCCACTGAAGAGGAAAATGACTAGAAAGTCTTTTATAATGTCCGGTGGCTGATCATATCTGCTTTCAATTAGGCACTGTGAGAACATGGCAGATTTGGGGTTGACAGGAAACGAACTTTAATAGCTTGCGGCTTAAAAGATAGAAACTGCATTTCTTAGAGCATGTGGTAGAATTCTACTGATAAAAGAGGCTCAAACCTGCAAAGACCGGGCACTGTCTCAGCTTTGAAGATGTCCAGAAACGGGAATGCAGAAGCACTATCCATTGCTAAGCAGCATTTCCCAGCCACCTTTTAACTTGCATTCATAAAAACCCCTTTGACGTCTGGCCAGTCCCTATCCTGTTGGACTCTCTTTCCCTCCAAGGGATAACTCAGAGTGCATTCCCAGGAGAGGGAATGAAGAAAAAGAAGGTGTCTAACGACTTCTCAAAGATTGCTTAGCATTAGAGACCTTGATTTTGTTCCTTTTGAAAATGAGAGAAGTCCATCGTTCAACTGACCCTTACTTATCCTGGAAGCATATTCTCAAAATTTAATTCAGTCTTAATCCTTTGCTTTTTATCTCCTAAATTTCAACACAAGAGGCTATCACTGTATTTTGTAATTGTGAATAGTAGACATCATTCTACAGACTTGTGATCTCCACCTCCCAGGACAATGGTATGCCAGAGGTAGCTGTTCTATGGGTTCAGCAAAGCCAACTGTTAAATGTTCCAGCATGCAATGGCATAAGCAGCATACTTGTTGTTGAAATAGGGTTTGAATATTGTGAATTTTGATTTTGGGGGGGATTCTTTTTGTTTGTTTGTTTGTTTGTTTGTTTGTTTGTTGAAGCAGGATTTCTCTATGTTACAGTCCTGGCTGTTCTGGAACTTGCTCTGTAGACCAGGCTGGCCTCAAACTCACTGAGATATGCCTGTCTCTGCCTTCCCAAGTGCTGGAGTTAAAGGTGTATGCCACCACTGCCTGGCAAGAACTTGGAATTTTAAGTGATTTCTGATTAAATACACTAACTTTAATTGCAAAGACAGTAAGTATTCCCAAATCTTCATTTCCTGGTTTATTGTGTTTTGTTGGTATCTGTGCTCTTGCTATTGTTTACATGTATGATTCCTGTAAGAGAGAGATATGTGTTGTTATACACCATGGAACATCTGTTTTTTTACTTATATCTAAAAAGATTTACAGGTTGAAACTGATGGTACCTGCTGAGCAGATAGCTGCTACAAATCAGGGCTTCCTGCCCAATGCCCAACAGCAGGGCAAGTCAGTTAAACACAGTTTTGGAACACAATGGCATCAACAGTACATTTGTTGTCAGAATAGGGCTTGGGTTTTGGCATCAGGGAAGCTTTAATTCATTCCTGACTGTCATTTACCAGGTCTATCATTCTCAACAAGTGATTTCAGTTTCCTGATATTTAACTTTCTCATTTACAAAATGGAAAGAGGATTTGTATCTTAAAATTATTCTGTATCACTTAGAGCATTGATAATAAAATAAAAGCCAGTTAGTTTTCTAAGTCCTGTCATGTCAGAAAAGTATTAATAAATGCTAACCACATGATTTTTACTATTATAATATTATAGTTATTGTGAGTCTGACACATAACATGTAAAAGTGATAGCTCATTGTGTTTGATGAGGGAAGGGGAAAAAACTTCCCTTTTTGTTAATAATACTAAAAAGACTGTGAACCATCCATCCACTACTAAGTAAAGAAAGAAAGGAGGAGGAAAGAGATTGCAGTGAGAGCCAGGAGCTATGGAAAACCTTCGTGTCCCACTGACAACGGGAGCCAAATTCTCATACTAATGATCAAGCAGTAGATGTTTTCAAACAAAAGATTGCTGCAGCTGAATCTGTGGTTTAGATAGATAGTTCTGGCTCTCACATGGAAGTCAAATGGAAACCTCAAAGCTAATGAGGAAAACTAACTGGGAAGCAGCCATATGGTCCCAGAGGGAGAAGATGATGGTTTCAACTAAGGTGATGTACTGGGGGGTGGGGGTGGGAGTAAGAGCAACAAAGGATGGGAAGAGGGCAGGAGAATACTGCTCTCAGAGAAGACATCCAACCCCAGCCCCAACCTGCAGCCCCGAAAGGAGAGAGAGTGGCTGCAGCAAACTCTGGGCATATGTCAATACACTGCGAAGCTTGGGGAATAAATTCACTTCCTTCTTGCTGAATTCTTATTTAAAATGACATTCACTGAGCACCACTAAGAGAGATACTAGCATTAGAAACATTTTGTGCCTTCAAATATTAGATACAATCAGAATGTAATGCCTGAATTTCTCTTCAACCGGGGTTGCCTGGCTTCTGTTAAGAATAAATGTTTAGGTCTTTGAATACAATTAGTGTTTGTTGTGGCAGCTCAGTTTGGGGTTTATTGTATGGAAGTGGACATCAACGATATTTAAATAAGGGATAATAAATATATTCTAATAAACCTTAATTTGTAGATTTGGAGATTTAAATTTCACATTAAGTTCAGCTTTCAAAAACTATTATTCCTAATTTTTTTTACACATTCTAAAATTGAAAGAAAGAAAAAAACTAAACAAAACAAAACCCAACAACCTTCATTCCCAGCCCTACGAAAACCAGGTGGCCCCAAGGCTGTATTTGTTTATTACTGGGCTAGTACATAGGGACCTCTGTGATGACTAGGAAGTTGCAGTTTTGTAGAAGACAAACATTAAAAGGACACCACATTTTCAAAAATGAGAGACAAGAAGTTGACTGAGGAGAGGAAGGATGTTAGAGGAACTGCACCATGTGTGAGGCAAAACCCTTGCTAGAGAAGTGAAGAAGGACAGACCCAGGCAATTTGTTACCCACAACTATGTTTAGATCACTCTTAGATGGAGAGCAATATTAGATCACTTCTGTGTGTTCTATTCAGGAAGTTTTGATTGCAATGAATATAACTTGAAAAGAAAATGCAATGGGAAATTGAAATCTACTGACAGAAAAGGTGTGCAGAATGAGACATCTCTGGTGAGCTGAGCCCACAGGTGACAGCCTTGGTATAGAGTATCATGGCTTCGGGATGGTTTGAGAGTGACCACAAAGGTTCATGTACTGAGAGTCTGGATCTCAGTGAGGCAGTGATACCATTACAAGATTTGATTGCAGAAGGGTCACATTTGGAAGAAATTAATGTAGTTTCACAGGACTGATTTAATTGAGAAGAGAAGTGGCTATCACAAAAGAGTGAGCTGGATCTTTCTACACCACCTTACTTTCTGCCTTGCCATGTGGTCTTCCTTACACTCATCCCTGCTATGTGATACCATTCGCTACGTTGTCACATAAAGGCCCTGGTCAAAGGCTGAATATGATGGGACTGCCTAACCTTGGATTATCAGCCTTGAAAGCTGTATGATAAATAAACCTCTTATTGATATAACGCAGAAAGCCCCAAGTGTTTTGTTGTGACAATACAAAATGCCTAAGACTATTAGAAACCACATAGGAAGATAACAAAATGTTGTTTTTAGTCTTTGAGGAATCAGCTTTAGGAGACTGGCTAGCTCTGAGATGAGCAATTTTACTTTGATTTTCAAAAGAAGTAATATGTGTAACTTATAAATGATATATTTGTATTTTATAACTGATAGGTTAGGAAACCTAATGATGGTCTGGATAAAATCTATAGACTAATGATTAAGTGGTATGATTTTGTGTCCAAGGAAAAATTAATTCCAAACAGCAACCAGAGTGTAAAGCTACATCAGCTAATCTTCGTTATTGATTTTGCTAGGTAGTGGTTCAGGAAAGTACCCCAAGTAAATTATGTCAGGATTTGTGAAGATAGAACCAGAAGCCCTCTTAGTATTATTTAGATATGAGGGATGAGGGAGTACAAATTCGATAAAAATGCCCGTGTTATTTTGGATAGGAATGGGGAGAGTAGGGTTTTTTTTTTTTGTTGTTTTTTTTTTTTTGGTTTTTTTTTTTTTTTTTTGTTTTGTTTTTTTTGTTTTTTTTTTTTTTTTTGTTTTTTCGAGACAGGGTTTCTCTGCAGCTTTAGAGCCTGTCCTGGAGCTAGCTCTTGTAGACCAGACTGGTCTCGAACTCACAGAGATCCGCCTGCCTCTGCCTCCCGAGTGCTGGGATTAAAGGCGTGCGCCACCACTGCCCGGCAAGAGAGTAGTTTTTCAGTATATTCCCTATAAAGTTTTATTCTCTGAGTGGCAGGAGAGGAAGTTGTGGATAAGGGGAATGATTTGTGGGAAGAAAGAGAGAGAGAAAGGGAGAACAAGGAAAAACCCATTTGGGAAACACGGTGACTTTACTGACTACAAGGATAGATTTTTTTTGTTGTTGTTTGTTACTTGATTGCTTTTTGCTTACTAACACTCTAGAATTTGTAGTTATTGCTAAGAACTAGCTAAGAGGATAGTCTCTATTTTCAGGTCCGAATCTTCTACTGTTTAATTCAATGTCCGAAGACAAGTCCAATGGAAGGTCTGACCGGGCACAGTTCTCCACCCTGACAAAACCATTCAGAAAAGGTTTCATGTTTCTTTATTTCCCCTATGGATATTGCAAGTTCTTTTACTGCTTTATTAAAACAATAAAACTTCGGAGTTAAATACTGGGGAAACGAACCTGAGAGAGCCAATGAGGAACACGATTATAATGATAGACTCAGTCCTGTTTTTCATTGGAAATGGCTACCCATCCTCTCAGAACCCTGCTGACTCCTGGAATTTGATTAGGAAAGCCAATGATCATGACGGTAACTACTGAAATATGGGTGGGGGGAGGGGGATCAAGTGGAATTCAAAAGACAGTTTCTACCTGCAAGTCCAAGGTAGGGAAGGATTCCTGAACAGAAGATTTGGTGTACTTCTCAGGTCACCTGAGAAATCAACATAATTCAAAGTTTAATGTCACATCTTCAGTTATGAGTAGAGCCTAATGGTTCTGGTGCTCTCATGAGTACCCAAAAGGCACCAACACCAAGGCCCCATGTAGCATGCACTGGTACTGCCAAAACTTGTTTGCCCATTCTAAACCAGGTGTCCATCTCTGCCTATGCCAAATATGAAAATTTTCCATATCTGAACCAAACCTTGACAGTTGCCCTGGAGTTACCTTCAGAGATTTTGTCCTTTAAATTAATTTCAGTTTTCTTCTGGTTTCTCAGTTGATCTGAGCCCTTATCACTCAATCCACTTCCATCAAACAAGCATGATTTTGCTACAACTGGTGTTGTTTATTCCTTATTTATTTGTGTCTTCAACATATATTGATCATCTGTAGATAGTTGCACTGCAGGAAGGGGCTCACAAGCAAACAAAGAAACAATTTGCTGACATTTAAAAATTACACAATGAAATGAAAGAAAAATATGAATTGTGATCTCTTTCGTTTAAAGAGTGGATACAAGAGAGGACAGCTGAGGTCTAGCCAGAAGTAAGAACCTTAATTGGCACTGTCGCAGACATTTGTCCATTTATTCTTTCACTGCGTTTGATGACTACCTATGGTCTGAAGGATCCTGTCTTGTCGCCGTTCATACATTTATAGCTCATCTTCAGTGGGATGACAGGCAAGGGTGAGGCTTTTAAGAGGTGGTTAGGTCATAAGGGCAGAGGCTTCATGAATGGGGCAGAGGCCTACTATGAAAGAGACCCCTTGCTCTTTCTACCATAAGAAGTCACAGCGAGAAGAGAGCTGAGAAACCAAAAGGAGGTCCTAAGAAAACACATTCGTGTTAGAACCCTGCTTTTAGATTTCTCAGCTTTTGGAGATGAGATGTATTTGTTTATTTACAAACCATCCAGTTCTGAGGTCTTTTGTTATAACATCACAAATGAGCTAAGACACCCACCAAGTGACAAATGCATCTTGGGATTTCTAGAAACAAGGCCTTAAACATTCTGAAACTTGAATGGGTCCTGTAAGTAGAAAAAGAAAAGGACTTAAAGGCATTAGCAGTGGCCGGTGATAGAGGCATAGAGATCATTGACTGTTTAGTAATCCCCGTGATCTGGACTTTCAGTTACCTGTGATCAACTTTGATCTGAAACATTACACAGAAAAGCCTAGACAAACACAATTTTTGAGTTTTCTACTACAAGTCGTTCTAAGCAGGGTGACCAAGCCTTGTGTCATCTGCACCACTCTGGTTAGCCTGGACATGAATTATTGCTTTGTCCAGTGAACCCTTGCTTCAGATGGTATCTAGTCTACCTACCTGCCCATGAGTCACTGAACACTTGTGTCTGCTGTCAGATTGATGGTCACAGTACCAACACGCTCCTCTTCCGGAAACCATCATTGCATTTGAAAATGGTGAAAAACACAATGATGAGATTTGGATACAACAAAGAGAATCCCTGCAAGTCACAAGATAAACACACACTTCGCTTTATTTTATGTGCCGGAAATGAGTATGGTAAATAGCCATATTCCCAGCCCAGATGAGTATTGTTTAAAGAAAAAAACTTATATTTCATTACTGTATATCATTATGCTTGAATATGATTCTTCAGTTTCACAATACAATTCCCAGAGATAAGTAAGGACAGCTGTATCCCCTTCACCCCCGCATTTCTTTCTACAGTGTAGCAGCCCCTCTTCAGTGTGGCTTGTCTCTGTTGCTTAAGAAACAAGACAACCTTTTTCTGTTGAAACATTTATGTAGATTTTCTCCCATATTCCTGGACATTCAGGCTTTAATGATCTTCCAGATGAAATCACGGGCATTTAAGGCCACCAGCAGGGAGCATGAATCTATATTGAGGTCTCAGGACCACCAGTCTGTCTGCCTAGGTTTTCTTGTTCCATACTACATTTTTACCAGGCTCGGGGCTTTTGTTTTCATATGTTATCTTTATTGAACAGATTTATGGAGGGTGGTAAGGTCATTTAGTATATGTATATAGTAAGTGGTTATCAAATAAGCATATTTAACATTATCATCTCCATAGAATTTTTAAAATTTGGATTAGTGTTATATTAGCTGCTTGTTCCTTGTTGTGAGCCAAGTTAACAGGAAACAATTTAAGAGAGACAGGGATGATTGGGGCTGTAGTTTGAGGGAATACAACCTATCATGAAGGGAAATTTGTGTTAGCGCAGTGTGAAGCAGCTTCTTACAATGCATTCACAGCCAGCAAGTGGAGAGAGATGGATGCTGGTACTCAGCTCACTTTCTTCTTTTATCCAGTGCAGGAGCCCAGCCCATAGGTTGGGCAGGATGGGGGGATGGAGGAGATGAGGAGTGGGAGGATGGGAAATGGGTGGAATGGGGATGGAGATAATGGGGATGGAAGGGATGGGGGAATGGAGGGGTGGGGGAGGGGATGGAGAAGATGGGAATGGGAGAATGCAGGATGGAAAGAATGGGGGATGGAGGGGATTGAGAAGATGGGGATGGGAGGATGGGGGAAATGGAAGAAATGGGGGGAGGGGATGAAGGAATGGAGGGGATGGGGAGTGGGAAGATGGGCGATGGGGGATAGGGATGGAGAAGGTGGAGATGAAAGGATGGGAGGTGAGAGGGATGGGGATGGAGAGGATGGGGATGGGGGGATGAAAAGGACAGAGATAATGGGGGATGGAGGAGATGGAGGGAATGGGTGGGATGGGATACTAACATTCAGAGTGGGTCTTTTCTCTTCCATTAAACCTCTCTGGAAACACTGTCATGGACACACACAGAAGTATGTGTCCTTTATTATTCTATACTACACCTTAGATAGAAGGTTAAGAAGTCATCTATATTCTAAATCCAAACAATAGAGTTTAACTGTCGCATATGTAGTAACCACATACAGTTAGAAGTAATAAGACCAGGGCTGCCTTTGAAAAGCACCATGGGGCTACTTCCTGAAGTCCTGAAATGGTCAGGCCATGGGGAACCCATCTGTTCTCCAAGATACCAGCAGAGCCGTGGAACAACTCAGTTCATTAGACCTAAATGTAGTTCACGTTCTCAGATTCTCAGAAGAAACAAATTCGCTCACAGTCAGAAGTGCCTCTTCTTGCTGTTAGAAGTTTCCCGAACAGAAGAAGAGAGGGTAGGCTAGATGGAGAGAGGCTTCACAGCAGAACAGATTGGCCAGGCTTTTCAGATCTTTCTGAGCTTCGTTTGAGTGATTTAGACACGAAAGGGTGACTTTGCTGCATTCCAATATGAGTTTTTCACCCTGCTGTCTGGAGAAGGGTCTCTCCCTTCCTTCAGCCCCTTCTGACAATTTGTAGCTGGCACTGAGCATTTGGAAAGTGGCGTTTTGATTTGGATGATGACAAGATATTTCTTGAAACTGATTTACTCTATGCCAAATACAAAATTGGATTTGCAATGGTTGGAGCAGATGGAAAAGCCATGGGGGAAAAAAAAAGGCTGGAGCAGCCGCATTTTAGGCCCAGGGGCTGTGAAATCCGGCGGCTTTCAAATGAGGATGGAATGGAATCTTGGGACTCTGTCTAACCCAGGAGAAAATGCAAGGATTGTAAAATGCAAGGTGGCACATTAGCAAGGTAACGGGGGATGGTAAACCTTTTCTCCACTGTTGCCTGTTGCTGTGTTTCTCAACAAATACTCCAAAGAATCTTTGCAAACACATCCAGGCTATTTCCCATCAATAGATTCTCCCTCTTGTCTTCTTCCCAGATCTCAAGATTCCCTTAATTATATAGTAAACATTTACTTTCTATCAGGAAACTTTAACTGGACTGTGCGGACATGTGCCTTTAATGCCAACATTCAGGAGGCCAAAATGGAGCAGAGATTTTTCAACCATCCTGGTCTACATAGTGAGTTTCAGTCCAGCAAGAGCTAGACAGTGAGACCTGAGCATGAAGGCTTATTCCTCTGCCCTCCTGCCTGCCTACTGCTTCTCTTCTTCTTCCCTTCCTTTAGTCCTTCTCTTCTTTATTCTTCTCTTCTTTATTCTTCTCTTCTCTTCTCTTCTCTTCATTCTCCTCTCCTCTCCTCTCCTCTCTTTTCTTCTCTTCTCTTCTCTTCTCTTCTCTTCTCTTCTCTTCTCTTCTCTTCTCTTCTCTTCTCTTCTTCTCTTAGCTACCTTGCCTCTACTTTCCCTTCTCGCCTTCTGCCTCTTAATTGTCATTACGTGTTCAAGAGTCTAGAATTTTCTTCAAGATGTCTGCTCTGCTGCTAACAAGGAACAAACGAGTGTTGATGATGTTGAGTGAAGGGAGTTCTCATTCCACTCTGCATACCTGTGAGACAATTTGCTGATGAGCTGCAGGGTCATGGAATAAACCCTGCAGGCTTCCTGGGGGAGGGTATAGCAATTCAGGTCAGGATCTAGGTATGAGCAGCTCTACAGAATCTCCCGAGTTTCAATATTAAACTGCCACCGGAACAACTTCCTTTATTCCACCTACCCTACACTTACAACCTGCAGAGTACAGGCATACACTACACACACACACACACACACACACACACACACACACACACACTACCCATGCAAGATATATCATAAATACATACAAAATCTCATGTACTCACTCACTCAACTTATGCATAAGCTCCACTTTATATGGGTTGACTTCTTTGGCCTACAGAACAGTAATTTTATACCAAAGTATGTGTTTTTCCTCTACCCATAAATATATAACATTTCCAAATATTCATTCTCAATTGCTCAGCACAAAGCCCCAAATTCTCCTTCATAAATGTGCACTCAACATTTCTGCTCTATTGCACTTTTCCGATAAGCTAAACAACAACTGTCTCACCTTCTTTAGAAAGATATGTGCTGTTCCTCCAAGGCCCTTGAAGCTTAGGGAGGTTAATTAAAAGACACCTAGAGTGAAGAGAATAAAATCCTTTGGGGTCTTTAATAATCCACTTGGTATAAAGTTGAATACTCTTGGATGACAGTTTTCTTCATGGTAGAGAGTATTGAATGCCAGTGCAGAAGGTGTCACATGCACGAGAAGCAGACAATGCAATTCAGTACCACAAATTTTGAGAATGTTAATAGTACCAGTACTGTGGGCTTAATCTCCTACCATTCGACATTCCACGGTAAAGCTCTAACTCTCCAGGGCATTTGGAAACAGGATTCATATGGAAGGAGAGAATCTCAGTGAGATCGAAAGACCTTGCCTGGCTCCTGTAAAAAGAGAAGCAAACTCCAGGGATTTTTCCCTTTTTTTTTCATTTGCTGGATGAGGAAATTCAGTCTGATCTAGAAGGTAACTAACTATCCACAACCTAAGAAGAGATGCCTCACTGCAGACCACCCTGGAGGCACCTTGATCTTAGTTGCTAACCTCTAGGACTGTGTGAAACTAATCACTCTTATTGTATGGTGTTGGCGTTTGAACCCAAGGCCTCATACATGCTAGACTGTGCCCCTACCATTGAGCTATAACCCTGGCCCATTTTATCGTTTTGACTTTGGATTCACTTGTCTAGCTGGAAATGACCTGAAACCTATGATACACCTGCTTCCACCTCTCAAATGCTGGAATGACAAGCCACTATATCCAGCTGATTGGTTTCAGTGTGTTTATTTTAGCTGTTGCTGTTTTTAGCAGAAGCCTAAACAGACACACATTAAAGTATTACAAATACATAATACAGTAACATATATAAATACATACTATCCTGAGTATGAACAAAAGGATGGAAATCAAATTAATGAGGTCTTCCTCTCATATAGATTAAATGCTAAAGCATAATGGAGGAGGGGGCCAAACAGACTTGTCTCCCTGTGCCTTCCACCAAAAGATAGTAGTGACTTCTTGGCTTTTTCTAACGGTCTAATTTCTGTCCAGGAAGAGCTGGGTTTTTTTTTGGGTTTTTCACTCTTAGTTGTTCTGTCTCTTTGTTCCATGCACCATCCATTCAATGAGGCTGAAGTTCCTCTATTGACACCACTTCAGATGCTTTCTGTTGCTCTGCTAGGACTAGATAATGAAGGCTGTGTTCAAATGGGATTTCTGAGGATCACAAAATAATTCTGGTCACCACATAAGACATATGAATGATGATGATTTCATTCTTGCTGCCTTAACATGCCCAGCCATAATCCCTCCTGTCCCTCCATCCTACAGCTTGCTCACTCTGGAACTTCCTAACCTTCCTCTACAGATAATTTAGATAACGCTGCCAAAGCAAATGGAAGGAATTTGTATTGGTAACTGACTCCAGCCCAAACGTCCCTGGCAAGGACTTTTAAACCAAGGTGGATATCAACCCGTGCATACAATGATGTGCTGCTCTGAAGGACACTCTATGCTCCCTCTTGGTTTGTATTCTCATTGAGAGCATGTGGACAGGCTGGGTCTCTTGGTTTTCTACTTGACAGTAACAGATGAAGGCCTTTGTGATTCATAAGCAGGACTTCACTGCCTCTTCTTGGAATTGTGGCTTTGATCAACCACTTCTGGTTGAATGAGAACCTTTGAATGCATGCTCACCCACTCCCATTTCTAGAGTCCCTTGGTTTCTGCTCTGTTACCATGTAAGGATTCTTTATTAAAATGTTTCTGCTGCCATGAACTACACTAGGGACTGAAATACCCCTGAAATTATGAACTAAAATAAACCTTTCCCCACTTAAGCTGCTTCTTTGGGCACTTTGTCACAGCAATGCGACCTGTATATTTGACTCATTGGAAAATCTTTTCTTTGGTCTTAAGGTTTTTGGCTGATTGGATGAGGCCTACTTAGGTTACAGAGGCTAATCTTCTTAGTTGACTGGCTACTAATTGTAAGTCTTAACCACAGTTTAAAAAACACCATTATAGAACCATCTAGACTACTGTTTGACTAAGAAGTATGGCATCGAAGCCTATCCACATTGGCACTTGAAAGTAAGCCTCCTACAGTTTGTTCATGGTTTCTATGTCTTCCTGACTTTGACTAGATATTGAAAACATTATTTCTTTGTTAAGGAAAAAATTCTGAAGGAACCTTGAAAAAGATCTTGATCTATTTGACCTTTTGCCAGTCACCAATCAGACCACTTAAAGGACATGCTCATACCATGACCAAGTACCCAATTGCCTTTTAAAGATAGTATTTCCTTACCATAAAACACAGGCATGCACACACATATACTCATACTCACTTCACATTCATATGCATACACACTCCTGTACACATATGTGCTTATGTACTCATGAACATACATGTACTTACGTACTCACACACACACACACACACACACACACACACACACACACACACAAACACACATACATACCTAAAAGGCACAGAAAGTTTATAGAGATTATGTATACATATAATATTTTGATTGTGGTGATGGTTTCAGATGAAATCACACATATCCAAATCCTTCAAGTTGTACATATTAAATATAAGGAATTTATTACATGTCAATTAAACCTTAATATAGCTATATAACATGTATTTCCTGTTAAAGATATGGTGAAGAAGAAAAGAAACTATTCCAAAAAAAATGTAAGTAAGTGATACTTGCTGCCACTTTGGAATCCTTTGTTCTAACATGATCCTGGATGTCCTTTTACATTTTAACTAAATGACCAGATGACTGAAATCCCTTCCTTTGTTTCTTGCCCACTTTGGAGCCTACATACAAAGCAGGAATGGTTTCTAATTTTTATTTCAAGTCACTTTATTTCCATGTCCTGGAAAATTATTCTAATAGAACATTCATCTTAAAAATAAGACTATGTTGGTATTTGTTTTGGTTTTTATTGTTCAAAAAGTTTATACAGGCATAAAATGGGTTTTAACCAAATTCATTCCTGATTTCCTCTCCTCCAATTCTTCCTCTGTCCCTTACAACACTATTCTTGCCTGGTTTTACATGTTTTCTTTTAGAAACTCACTGAGTCTGTTTGGTGCTCGCAGCATGAGAAAGGTGTAAAGCCATCTACTGGGGCCTGGGTAACTTCTCAGGGGCCAAGTCCTTGAGGGAAAGAGTTGCTGGATAATTTTGATAATACTTATGGCCATCTCTTCTACCTCTGATGTGAATGGTGCTCTCATTGTCTATTCAACTTGCACGTCTGCACACACAACTGTAGATGCTCCTGTTATCCTCACTGTGTAGACAAGGAAATAGGATTCTAATGCTGAGAAACTTGGCTGAAATCATGCCTGGAGACATCACTATGCTTAGGGCCAAAGCAACCAACAGTGTCAAGTACAATGTGAATTCTCATTAATGATTAATTGCCGTTATTTCTTTGCTAGAATTGACTCAAATAGATGAAGAAGAGTTTGTTACTGTTTTTTTATTTTTTAAACAGGAGGGCATTATAATGAATAAATTAGAGGAGAGAGATATTTGCATACCACATTTAAATTGGTTCACTTTTTAATTGCATTGTGCATCATAGTACAGTTTTTAATCTGGTCTTTTTATGTGGTTAAAGATTGCTAATTATTAAAAGTCTTGTATCTATGACATACTTCACTCCCTTCGAAGGGTTCAGCAATAGGCCCAGATGACAAAGGACTTAGGCTAGCATCCATAGTTCATAGGGTGAATGGAGACTTGTACAAGCCCCTCTGTATTAATCACTAGCTGCTAATCATTTTATCTCCTGCTCGGGAACATAATGCACCCTTAGGGATCTGGCTCTCAGGCTTAGGTCTCCACTGAGTCCTTCTGTCTACAATCCAATGTGTAAGATCCGCAGTGACTAGAAGCTAAGGGTAGCACCTCACTGAGAGAGAGCTTAGGTTTACAGCTGGTCCTCTGGCAATGCCATCCTGCTACAGTGCGTGCACACAACCAGGAGCCAGGCAGCCAAATCCCACTCAAGAACTTGCCATGTTACAGCCTTTTGGTGGTTATTCTAACTTTCAGTGCTTTGTTTGCTTCACTGTAGATCTGGGATTTGATCGCACACCAAGGAGTTAAGAGCACTAGGTGAGTTTCTGTATAGTAGGCATTCATCAGGGTGCTTGAGACTTGTTTTCATACTTGTGACTCTGAGGATACATGCATCCACCTTCCTTTCTTAGGCTAAAATGATTTCTTCCGGATCAGTCAGGAAACAGGGGAGGCTTGAGAGCCAAAGTAAATGTCCTGGAAATTTTCCTCAAAATAGTTAAACAAAATATTGTTTGGGAGTCAAGATTGGAGTGTACAACACAATTAACACAATTCACCCTCCTTCAGCACACTTCTGGTTTTGTTTTATGTTGGCACTGATGAGAATGGAGTTCTCGCCCACGTAAGGCAAGTTCTCTACCACAGAACTGCATCCCATGCCCATACTCATCACCACTTTTAAACACAAGTTCCTTATGGCAATCATAGCCTGCAAGTGATTGACAGAAACATTCAGAATTAAGAATATCTTTTGAAATTAGCAAACATGCTTGCCTCTTATTTAAATGGAGAATATAAAATGTTGCTTTACCTTTTTCTTAGTGAATCAGGATCTTGCTACCCAACCCCAAATGAACTCGAAACTCTCTGATCACTCCAATACGTTGGACATGCAGAGAGTCCGAGTTTGCACACTTGTGTAAGAATAAAGGCTCTTTGCTTTTACATGCAGGACTCAGTCTCCTAGTTGGTTTTGGAGGGACTCCATGATCCGGACATAACACTTTTAAGTTCCGTCAACACATGAATTTGAAGATTAAGTATCCAAATCGTAAATATGGGGGTAATCCGTTCAAACCATAGCCGCACCTACAGCTCTCAATGCTCTCAAGTCTGAATCCATAGTAGTAGAACTATCTCCAAACAAAATTGCAGGATAGAAATAGAACTAATTAAAAACTGAAGAACCAAGTCCTGAGTCCTTTGCCATCTCTATATGGACCAGAAACAAGAGGACTTGTATTAGCAGTTTGTCACACAACAATCTTAGAATCACAAGAGCCTACCACATTCTTATTATACACGTGTTGTGTGTATGAGTACACAATGTGTGTGTGTTTGTGTATGCACCCTTATGCATTTGTACAATTAGAAGCCAGAGGCTGACATCAAGCATCTTCCATCATTATCTTTATAAAATCTATATAATAGTTTTATTTCTGTGGGGAGTTTTTACATGTGTACAGTGTAATTGGATTGTTTCTACTCCCTACTCTCCACCTCTAGTTCCTCTCAGACTACCCCATGCTCCTGTATCCCACTCTCAATTTCATGACCTCTTTATTTAAAAAAGGGGGGGAGGGAAATGGGAGAATGGGACGAGGGAGAAATTTTAAATAAATAAATAAACAAACAAACAAAGGAAAAACCTTTAAAAAAATAAACAGCTAAAAAAAAAAAACCAATTCTGTCTTATCATCTGCTATATGATCTCTCACTGAACCCAAAGCTCACAGTTAGACCAGCCGGTCAGAGAGCTTCAGGGACTCCTTTGTCTCTTTTCTTTCCCTCCCAGTGATAGGATTACAGATATGCATGGCCAGGGTGACTTTGAATTCAGAGATCAGCCTGCCCCTGCCTCCTGAGTGTTAGGATTAAAGGTATGTGCCACCCCACCACTACCACCTAGCAAGATTAAAAAAAAATTGATATATATTGGGAAGGGGACTGTCTTGGTTACTGCTCTATAGCTGTGAAGAGATACTATGACCAAGGCAAGTCTTGTAAAAGAAAGCATTTTCCAGGAAGTGGTGGCACACATCTTTAATTTCAATACTCAAGAGGAAGAGGCAGGTGAACATCTGAGTTTCAGGCCAGCCTGATCTATGGAGAGTGACCCAAGACAGCAAGGGTTACACAGAGAAACTCTGCCTTGAAAAGCTAAAATCAACCAACCAAACAAACAAACAAAATTGTCTTTGTCAGGAAGTAGTGGCACACACCTTCAATCCCAGTACTCAGGAGGTGTAGACAAGAAGGATCTCTGTGAGTTCAAGGCCAGCATGCTCAACAAAGAGAATTCCAGGACAGCCAGGACTACACAAAGAAATCCTGCCTCAAAGGACGAAAAATAGTAAACAGATAAATAACAACAACAGTAAAAGAAAGAATTTAGTAAGTATTTAAATGAGGGCTTGATTAGAGTTTTAATATCATCACCACAACATGAGGAACTGTATTAAAGGGTCATAGCGCATTAGGAAGGTAGGAACCACTGCTCTAGAATTCTACAGAATTCTGTCTTTTCTGTAAAAGTATTCTGCCTGGTTAGAGAGCAAGTTGTCTCATGGTCTCAGATATGGGATGTTTATTTCTTTATCCTCATGTATTAGACATTGTGTCCCCTTAAATAGGGGAAGGGAGAGAAAGGGACTTCCAGAGAAACACCGCAATCTATGGATTGAGAGGTTGGGAGTGGTTTGGGGGTAGCTGGGCTCCTGAGCATTGGTTGCTAGGATAAAATGTGTTTGCGAGTGGGAAAGGTATTTAAAGAAAATTTTCCCACAGACTGACAAAATGCAGACCCTGGAGCACGGAAAAGTGGGCCATCCCCTCAGAAACAGACAGCTTACTGCATTCCCACTCTGGACCTCCAGGGTCAGCGTGTTTCTTCTCTTATTACCCAGGCTCTTCTGGGGAAGCTAAGCCCACTCCTAGCCTATCCATCTATGGGAAGGAATGCAGAGACTGCTCATTAGGACTCCTTACCGTTCCCTCCCCAATACACCCCCACCCCGCCCTGTTGCTTTTGATGGGCTAATGACTTTTTGAAGGGGAGGGGCTTCAGTTCTCCCCTAGCTCTTTTAAAGAAAGTATTGTTCAACACTTTGAGAGTCCTAGCAGACGTTATAATGATTCATCCTGAACACTTTGTTAAATGTTTGAGACCTGGCTAGAGCTGAGTCCTGAGTTCAAGTTCCTATTCTCACATTTAATAATTAGAAGATTTTGAACAAACGGCTTTGTTTCCCTTAGCTATATCTCCTCATCTCTGCAGGCTAAATGAGGTGTGCTTGTGAATTCCTTTTACTGAAGTATATGACCCAAATTAAATCTTCAATTAACGAGCGTTGTGAGATCTTTCGGTTTTCATCAGCTCAGCTGAGATTTAAATACAGGTGCAAAAGATGAGGCTTAGAGACCGTCTGGGAAGCTCCTGCTTCAATGTGAGAGACTTGTATACAAACAAACAGCAGCAATGGGTTTGAATGAGACAAACATTCCCAGGGAAAAAAAACCCGTCCTTACCCAAGGAAGAAATGCCAGGGCTGAGTATGGCAAGAAAAGCAGACAGCTGCCAGGTACCTGTGTGGAAAAGGGAAACACTGGCAGATGGCAAAGTGGGTGCAGTTAAGATTAAAGGTGAGCAAACATGTCTGATTTGAGGAGTAGTGGGGACGTGGGAGAATGTGAGATAAACAAAGGGTGAGTCCTGGGGATGGAGCTCAGTGTTAGACCCATCCTTAAAGTGAACAAAACCCTGGGTTCTCTCCTCAGTGCAGAGAGGATGCAACTGTGCAAGGATCCCCAAGCAGAAGCTGTGGAGGTATCTATAAGGACGTTCAAATTTGCCTCATAGAAACAGAGAGGTCATAAACTCCTGCAGAATATGTGGTTTGTATCTTAGCATATAGTATATGAGCAGGTGTGTGTGTCTGTGTGTGTGTGTGTCTGTGTGCATGTGTCTGCTGTCTGTCTGTGTCCATGTTTTGAGGGAAGGTATGGTGCCTCTAACATCATAGAACACAATACCATTTGAAATTATTTCTTTATAGCAAATTTAGAAACTTCTGAAGGCTGAACATTCAAACAAAATTCTTACGTTGAGGGAGTCGTGTATCTTTCTTCACCATTTGCTCCTTCAGTATGCTCCATCCCGAACCTTAAATAATGTTCTGCCACCCTGCCTACTAGCCTGGGGCCACCACATAAAACTGATGTACAGCAGCCCCAGCTCTGAGCAATTGGCCATCTGTTTACTCTTTCTATTAGGAACAACGGCCACCACTTAGTCATTCAGCAAATGCTCAAAGACTGCCTGCCACTTATGGGACCTTGAATGAAAAGGTGAACAATGAAACCCCAGAGCCTGCTTTCAAGGACTTTGCAGATTGTTAAAGCATTCTTAAAAGAGTGATACATTTTCACCCCAGTGGACTACTCCCAACAATGCTCCAGGAGGCGGTTTGTTATCAGCATCTTGGAGATGAGGGGAGGGTAGGTGATTCACCCAAAGCACACAAATAGAATTTCTTTTAATTGATTGTTCTGCAGTGCTATGCACCAATTCTGGGACTTCATGCAAGCTAGTGACATGTTCTGCTACTGAGGTACAGCCCAGCCCTGGAACTTCCTTTCTGTTAGTTAAGTTTCCTTTTCTTGCTAACCATTATCATAGGAAAAGAAGGTCTTCTTTTCTGCTGTTGATGTCTCATTTTACTACAAGGAAATTCTGTTCAATTCACAAGACCCATATGTCCTTCTTGGCTCCTTCCAATTGCAGAGGATTGCCTAGGGATAATTGCAATTTGGGAGGAGAGATTTTACCAACTTTGTCTACCAACTCTTTCTCTCTTTTCTTTTGGACTTGACCAATTCTCAAAAGAAACCTCCTGCTGTCTTCCTTTCTGTCCACTCATCAACCACAAACCATTAGCACTGAGTGGTGAAGCAGCTTCTCCATGGGCATTTGAAGCAGGGCATCTAACCCCTCGTTAGTACTGAGTAGTGAAGCTGCTTGTTCATGGGCATTGGAAGCAGGGCATCTCATCCTGGTGATGACTGGAGCAGTAAGACAATAAAAGGAGATCAAGGGGATACAAATTGGAAAGGAAGAAAGCAAACTTGACTATTTGCAGATGATATAACTGTATACATATGTGACCCCAGAAATTCTACCAGGGAACTCCTACACCTTCAGTGATGTGACTGGATACAAGATTAACTGAAAAAAAAAATACTAATTCTCCTATGTACAAATGATAAATGGGATGATAAAAAATCAGGGAAATAATATCCTTTATAATAGCCACAAAAAATAATATATTGTGGAGTATTTCTAACCAAACATGTGAAAAACTTTTATGACAAGAAATTTAAGTCTTTGAAGAAACAAATTGGAGAAGATATTCAGTCTATTTTTATAAGAACATCATACAATCAAACATTGGATTATAGTTTAGGCAAACAAATTTGTCAAACCTTAATTACCCTTTAACAACTATATCTCATAGGAGTGTGTCTTAGTACAATTGTGATGACTCAGCAGAATATCATAGAATTGGTAATTTATAAGCAATAGAAATTTATCACAATCCTGGAAATTAGGAAGCTCATGATCAAGGTATATCATTTATTAAGGGGGGGGGGCGTCTTTCTGTACTCTAACACTGTGAAAGACATATTATGGGCAAAAGAGAGTCATTAAGAACTCAAAGCACTTTTGCAGCAAATACACTTTTGTGATAATGAATCCACCTGCCACAGCAAAATTAACACATTCTTGAGATCATAGTACTTACTCCTGTTTCCAAGGAAGGGAATGCAAACATTAACCAGGGGAAAAATAGTACTACAAGGATAAGTTTTGCTCCCATATTAAAGCTGTTGAAACGAATCTTAGCAACATATGATAATTTAAGAAACCTGGGCTTGATCCTGTTCAGGTAACTTGAAGCTGTGAGTTTATGGGTGCTGTAGCCATGCCATATTCTGTTGACAGAAGTTTCTGTCCTGCCCAGTACTGCAGCCATTCAGTCCCAAAGAAACACACAGAGGCTTACATTAATTATAAACTGGTTGGCCTATTAGCTCAGGCTCCTTATTAACTCTTACATCTTAAATTAACCCATAATTCTTGTCTGTGTTAGCCATGTGGCTTGGTACCTTTTCTCCGTGAGACATTCTCATCTTGCTTCCTCTGCATCTGGATGATGACTGCAGACTGAGTCTTTCCTCTTTCTAGCATTCTCCTATTCTGGTAGTCCCATCTATACTTCCTGCCTATACTTCCTGTCTGGATACTGGCCAATCAGCATTTTATTAAACTAATACAAGTAACAAATCTTTACAGGGTACAAGGCCATTGTCTCACAGTGTGTCCCCCTTTTCTTTTTCTTTTATTTTCAAAACAAGAACTCTGAATCTAATCTTCTTTGTTTAGATTTTTTCCTGACCATTATCCATAACAACTTGTAGCCAACACTCCAAAGACAAACATCCATAATCCATTTTGGGGAATGTAAATATAGTTTTTGAGGCTACTTCCTGTTGATTAGGGGGTACTGATAATCTTATGGGGACCTAAAGAAAATTTAGGATTATGGTCAAGTACTGACTAGAATATTTTGTGAGGCTTGATCATCTCAGCCCACAGTTTTGAGGCTGTTCTGGATGTAGAACTTAGAGGAAACTCCAACAGAGGTCCTCTGAAATATTGAATCATCTGGGCCATCATCTCCTATCGGAGTTTTTTTAGGTGTTTTCCTTGATCAAACCTGACTTAACTCAGAATGAATCCACAACCCCTCATTTCCTGTGGAAACAAAAGCAAAACCTCTTCTCCAAAGTAACATATCTTTTGACTTAAATTTTGAAGTCCAGGCATTTTCAAAATATATATTAATATATTAATCCAGCAGCATTTATAATCAAATGTCTTTTAGCAGATGTTGCTCCTGCCTCAGCCATCAAACAATTGAAAGACAACACAATAAAATACAGTTACAGATTCTCTGTGTAATTTTCATCTTTATGTGGCTTTATTTTAAACTCTATTTTTTATTTTTATTTTTAATTTTTGGTTTTTTGAGACAGGGTTTCTCTGTGTATCTTTGGCTATCCTGGAACTCACTCTATAGACCAGGCTGTCCTTGAACACACAGAGCTCCACCTGCCTCTGCCTCCAAAGTACTTGGACTAAAGGTGTATGTCACCACACCAAACTACTCTCTCTCTCTCTCTCTCTTTTTTAAGGACTTTATCACTTTCTTTTTTCTCCCAAGCCTACATATATTTTTAAGCACACTGTAAACTAGTTAAAGGAATTTTTTGTCTGAATCTATCTTTACTGTATATCTCTCCTTTTCTGACCACATGAGTCTTTGATTTGCTAAGCAATTAAAATAGAAATAATGTCATGGTTTTGATGGCTGGATGCACCCCATTCCTTAGCTTTCTGAGAGTTTAGTTTCATAGTAAAGGTACTGGTGGGAGCTGTGTTTATTGCCTCAACTCTATGGAGTTTCAAGATCCCTGCGACCACTAAGAAACATGCTGTTGGCTATTCATAAACACCATTTAAGTGTTTTGTGGTGTGGCCTCTTAAAAGAGCTATAAGGTTTTTGCAGCTAAAGCTGACTCAGGAAGCCTCTCTTAAATGAGACATATTTGCCTCTACCAAACAGAGCCCACCTGAGAAAATGCTGCTACCAAAAAGCTGTGTTTATCTCTATTCTTTTGTGTCTAGAATTCAGGGGGCTGGAGAGATGGCTCAGAGGTTAAGAGCATTGCCTATTCTTCTAAAGGTCCTGAGTTCAATTCCCAGCAACCACATGGTGGCTCACAACCATGTGTATAGGGGTCTGGTGCCCTCTTCTGGCCTGCAGGCATACACTCAGACAGAATATTGTATACATAATAAATAAATAAATAAATATAAAAAAGGAAAAAAATCATGTCAAGAGACTTGTGCCTAGAATTCCCACCAGGTCCCACAACCATTCAGTCCCAAAGAAACACACAGAGGTCTTTCTCTGTGGAACAATGATCTTGTGTCCTATAAAGATTTGTCACTTGTATTAGTTTAATAAAATGCTGATTGGCCAGTAGCTAGGCAGGAAGTATAGGCAAAAAGTATAGATGGGGCAACCAGAATAGGAGAATGCTAGGAAGAAGAAAGGATCAGTCTGCAGTCATCACCCAGGTGCAGAGGAAGCAACATGAGAATGTCTCACTGAGTAAAAGTACTAGGCCACGTGGCTAACACAGACAAGAATTATGGGTTAATTCAAGATGTAAGAGTTAATAAGGAGCCTGAGCTAATAGGCCAACCAGTTTATAATTAATGTAAGCCTCTGTGTGTTTCTTTGGGATTGAAGGGCTGTTGGACAGGAGGAACAGATACCTCTGTCAACAATATCCAGAACAGTGTTTCACAGGACTCCTCCCACCCTCCAGCTCTTTCCTCTTCCATTCTTTTCCCCGAGTATGGTGTGTGTGTGTCAGGGTGAGGGGAAGGTAATAAATATGCTCCATATAAGGCAAGTTGAACAAAATTCCAGAATAGCTGTAGAAGAGTTTCCAAGGCCCTGCCCTTTCCAGGGGAGTTGTTGCAATTGATAACGACAGGGGAAGGTCATTCTTCTTTGAGGATATGAACACTAGGTAAGTTTCCATGATCCAGTGGATGGTCCCATATTCATAGAAGCACTAATTGGACTTAGTGGTTTATTTTAAAAGAGAAAAAGATATTACGTTAGGAGGGAAATAAGTTAGGAAGGATCTAGGGAGAGTTTAGGGAGAGTTTGAGGGGAAATGACCAGTGAATATGAATGTATATATTATGAAACCCTGAAAGGTAGAAATGGATGGAGAGAGTGAAGAACAGAAAGAAAGAAAAAGAAAGAGAGAGAGAGAGAGAG